>NW_015091017.1:1267043-1294442 GCF_001431845.1 Calidris pugnax | reverse complement strand
TATGCTGCAGCCCAGATCACTGGATTGATCCAGCTATGAAGGACTTGGCTCCATTCCTGGCAAAGCCCCACCAGCAGCGCGGCTGAGGGCAGGCCAGAGGCTGCAATGAGCAAGGGGGGAATGGTGAGACCCCCACCCTGCAGCTCCTGATGGCTGATGGTCCTGGGTCAGCAGCACCGGAGCTTGGGTGGCTGCAAGGAGCAGAGCACCCCCAAGATCTCTGCTCCTTGCCTCTGCTACCAAGATCCCAGAGTCACATCTGTCTTTACCATCTCAGATGGACGCAAAGGTCTTCACTCAGGTCCCTCCACCCTCTTCTCTCCCAGGTAACCCACTGCGAGTGGGTGACAAGCTCTTACTGGTCCGTGCCCCATGTTGCACGAGGTGAGGCTGTGGGATTTGGGCTGGTTTAGCTGGCCAGGAGGTAGCTAACAGCAGCACGCAACCACCTAAAGAGAAGTGGCAAAGACCTTGGAGATGAACATCTTCATGGTGGCAGATGGTAGCCCAAGTGGCCAGAGGTGGCGCCTTGGTGGCTTGTGCTTGGATGTAAGGAAAGACTTCTTCCCCTGGTGCTGGTTGTCAGAGAGGAGGGAGGATCTGCCTCTTTGGAGGTTTGGCCAAGGCAGAGCCAGGGCTGACCTTGCCTGCTGCTGCTGGCTATAGGACTGTGCACCTCCAGAACACGGGTGCACTCGTGGAGACACAGGTTTACACACCAAGGGGAGGCACAAAAACTTGGGAGCACACACAAGCAATTGCCAACGTGTCACTTCGCTGTGACACTCCTGGCCACTGGTATTTTGCAGAGGCATAAGTTTCATTCAGGAGAAAAACTCTCCTTCACAAAGAAAATGTGTAAATGCTGCTTGGGCACGGCCACACCTGGACCCCAGGGCAGCCCTGGCAAACTGGGACTTCAGGTCTCCCCTGGCCATGTGTCAGAGCCTGCCTCCAGCTGAGTGCCACCCCATTCCCAGTCATTTCTTTGGGAAGGGACTGGAATGTGCTGAGAACTGGTCGTGCCCAGAGAAAGGAGATTTGCAGGTCTGGGGTTGAGCTGGAGAGGATCTGCAGAGGAGAGAGCACTGGGTGGGTTGAGGAGGGGGAAGATGGCTACTGCCTGGGGGCTGGAGGAAGCGGAGGTGGTTTTCATCCTTTCCCCTCCTCCAGCCTGCAAGGAGAGCTTTATTTTAAATCCTTTTCTGCCGCTCACTCCCCCCGAGCTCGCTCTGTGCTGGAATGGTTTAATATTGAAGAGAGACAAATGAGTGACTCACGCACACATGCAGAGGATAAAAATACTCGGCCCCCTGCATCCCACAGCCCAGACCCGCCTGGTGTGGCTGTGCAGAGTGGGGTGGCCAGGCATGTCAGAGGTAACCTGTCCACTCCTGCAAGCAGAGCCAGGGACCGGGTGCTCTGGGGAATCGGTGGTGCTGATCGGCGTTTGGATAATGCCACTCTCACCCCAGGCAGCTCTAGCTCCGCTGGCCATGAACTAAGGGGATGAAGGTCCATGTTTGTGGGTAGCTGACCGGGGCTGATGTGGACTTTGTGTCCTTCATCAGGCAAAGAAAGATGCAGCTTTTGGGAGTGACGCCAGATCCCACTGCTGTGTGAGCACCATGTTGTGAAACCAGCAGCACATACTGAGTCCCTCGAGGGTTGTGTTCAGTTTTGGGCCCCTCACAACAAAGATGTTGAGGGGTTGGAGTGAGTACAGAGAAGGGCAACGGAGCTGGTGAAGGAGCACAAGTCTTGTGAGGAGCAGCTGAGGGAGCTGAGGGTGTTCAACCTGGAGAGAAAGAGGCTGAGGGGAGACCTTCGCACTCTCTACAACTCCCTGAAAGGAGGGGGTAGCCAGGGGGGGTAGGTCTCTTCTCCCAAGGAACAGGCGATGGGACAAGAGGAAATGGCCTCAGGTTGTGCCAGGGGAGGTTTAGGATGGAGATTAGGAGAAATTTCTTCACCAAAAAGGTTATCAAACCATGGAACAGGTTGCCCAGGGAAGTGGTTGAGAGGTATTTAAAAGCCGGGCAGACGTGGTGCTGGGGGACATGGTTTGGTGGTGGTTTTGGCAGTGCTAGGTTATTGTTTGGACTCGACAATCTGAAAGGTCCCTTCCAACCTAGACAATTCTATGATTCTGTACACACAGTAGAGCTGCAATATCATCCACAGGGCAGACAGAGGGCAGGATCTTGTCTCTTCTGGTCTCTGGTGGGGTAACACATCCTTTTGGGCAATGTCAGCAAGGTGTGCCCAGCTTTCAATACCCCTCTGCCTTGCCAGCAGTGGCTTGGCCTGGTGTTTGCAAGGGTCAGGCCAGAGCAGCTTGTAATAACGCTGACTTCCCTATTCCCAGGTAGAGGAAGAAGAGACTTAACTTTGCATTTTTTTGTCTTTTGCATGGTCATTTTTGAAAATGGGACATCTTGCAATGCTTTTGCATGCTTTATGATGAAAGCCTCTCACGCTGGTGAGTGCACACACTACGGTTAACGCCCCAGGGATCATTCATGACTATTCCTCCTGTTGTTTCGTCTCTTGGTGAAGAACCAGTGGTAACAGTTGTCCTGTTCCCTTGTTATTGAGTGTGTCAGTGTTGGGCAGCGGCAGGACTGGGAGGGGACATCACTGAAATGTCTCCCGAGGCTGGTCAAACCCTGTTGAGCTGCAGAGCATGACAATGCCCAGACAGTGGGAGCACATGAAGCAGAGAGGGGGGGAAAAAAAAATGGGAAAACAAAGAAAACCCTTGGCACAGCAGGGTATGTCAGGCTGGTGAGAGGAGGGGATGCCCCTTGGGTGAAGGTTTTCATGACAAAGCCTGATGGAGCTCCCTGCCAGAGCATGGCTTGTGACAACTGCTCCTCTGTTTCATGCTGTTGCCTCTTGCCTGTTGGCTGAGGAAGAGGATGACAGTGGCAGGAGCTCCCGTAGGTGTCCCCATTGTGTCCCAGGGTGTCTGGGTGCTGCAGTAGGAGTCAATGGTGATGCTGTGTTCTGGCCCCAGGTCCACACAACATCTGGCTTCCCATTGGGTCTGCATTGGATCCAGGAGGCATTAGGTGGGCAGTGGGGATGTGGGGATGCGGGGATGGGCTCTGAGCACTCCCTGGTGCCTCATGTACCCATCCAAGTCACCCATCCAAGTCCTGGGTGTTTCTCATCCAGCTGGTGATTTTCCAAGGAGGGGGATTCCCACCATGGATTTGCCCAGAGAAGGGTTGTACAAGGAGAAGGAGACTCTCCTGGCTTCAGTGTCTTGTCAGCTCTCTTCAGGCTATTTAGGGTCCTGCCCCATTCTCTCCAGCGTCTCTGAAGCATGGGCTGCCTCCCTCTGCATCCCCAACCCGCTGGTGCCCATCAAGGGGTTTTCTTGCCAGCAACACAGAAACTCAGTGGGTTTCAGTGGGTTTTGGTTTACCAGAAAGTTCCCAGGCAGGGGGGAGAGGGGTCACCCAGGTGCTCACAGCAGCAGGACCACTGGTGATGCACCCCATGGCAGGCATGGACTGCACCAGTCACCCCATCACCCTAGCTGTGGGTGGTGGCATGGAGTGGCAAGAGGAAAACATCCATCCCCGTAACCTGGCAGGCTCTAGAGATCACGTTTCTGGCATTTAGCTGGAAGCTGAAGTGCAGGAGACAGGGCGCTGGCAGGGATCCCAGCACTCTCCGCTTTACTGGTAGTGGGGTGGGGAGCTGCCGCGGCTCGGCAGGAGGCCAGCCCAGGGCTGGGGTGCGGGGAGGAGGATGCTCTTGCAGGGATGCAGCCCCTGCGAGCCGGCTGGCGTGGGAGAAGGCAGAAAACAGGGTGGAAAAGCAAGGAAGGAAGGGTGCCAGGCAGGGGCGGTGGGTGAGGTGGAAGCCCTGCTCGCCACAGGGACGCAGTCGGCCTCAGGAGGCTGTGCGGAGCTCAGGCGCGTTAGCAGATGCAAATTGCTCCAGCCCTGTTCACCCGCTCCACTTAGCTCTCCTACATGGCTCCATGCACACGCCTGCTCTCCCAAAGGCAAATGTGAGAAAGCAGAGGCTGTTTGTCACCCTCTTTAAACCTGTGCGCAAGTGAGCGTGGGGACGCGCTCCTGGGCTGAACGCCGCTCACCTCCATCACAGAGCGCTGGCTGGAGGAGACCCAGCAACTGACTGCAAGGGGGTTCCGGCTTTGGCTACAGCGACTTCATGGTTTTTTGCCCCTCCCTGTGTTGGAGGGGTCTCTCTCCACCACCAGCCTTGCCCACTCCACTGGCCGTCGTGGCATACTGGGGCAGCGGGGGCAACCGGGGCCATGGTGGGACAGCGTTACATTCTCCTGCTCCTGGTTGTGTGCTCCCAGAGCACGCTAGCCTGCTTGGCTGGGGGTCATGCAGGGAACTAGCTTGGGGAACTGAGCCAGGTTAAAACACATGTATATATATGGCAAAAGAAAAGGCTATTTTTACCCTGAATTAGTTCCTGGATCTGACGTCCCCTCGACTGTCTGCACGGCTGTGCCAGAGGTGCTGGGTGGCACTGGGGCAGGAGCAAGGGGACATGGGATGAGATACCCTGAGCTGGCATCAGTGCCAATGCAGGTCACGCACACTCCAGGACACAGGGTCACCTCCCAGCAGCACCTACACCGGGATGTAGAATGTCCAACCCAGATGGAGCACGAGAAGGGACAGATCTGCTCTGCTACCCCATCCCCAGCTGCATGGTGCTGCTACCCCAACTCATGATGACATGAGTTGATTTGGTGAAAAATTACTCCTTTTTTCCTTTTTTTCCTTTGCCGTATCACTTCCTAGCTGGATATCTTGCTGAGCTGTCTGCTCCACAGCATCCCTGTGGCTGGTGTCAGCACAAGGAGGGAGCGAGACTGTTTGTTCTGGGGGGAAATGGGCATTCCCTGCAGATGGGATTATTTCTGCAGCCTTTTTCCCTAGGGCTACATGGAACAGCAATACCCCCCACACCGCTCTCATTGTTTTCTCACTCTTCAGGGCATATTTACTGTGTCCCACTTCATGTGAAGGTAAACCCACCTTGGCAGCCAGAGCCTTGCCGGTGCTCCAGACTCAGAAAGGCAGGGAGGGCAGGAGCCTCCTGCCCAGGATTCCAGGGAGCTGATGGTGAAGTCTGTGGTCCACTTGAGGGCACTGCATCTTGCACCAGTTTCTTGGCATGATCTGTGCCACTGTCCTGCCATGCTTGGCTCATCAGCAGGTCGTGAGACAGTGCATATCCCCTCCCCCAGCCAGGCTGTGCTGCTGGGGAGGATGGTCCTGCAAACATCTACCTTGTCCTTCTCCATGGGTTGATCATCTGCTCCCCACACAGGGGGGCTCATTGGTGTGGAGCTGGGTGACCTTTGGGAAAGCCAAGAGCTAACGCTGCGAATGTCACAGGCCACTTCAGGCAGGGCTGAGGCTCAACATTTCTTAGCACATGCAGGAGCCACCTGTAGCTGCTGTCCCCTCCTCTGCTCAGGACCACAACTGTCCTCTCCCCAGTGCTTGCAGGGATGCTAATGCTTGCTTGCCATGGCTCCCGCATATTTCTTCTCAAAACACCAACCTCAGTTTGGCAGGAACAGCCTGCACTGCTTGTTCCTAGTTATAACTCTCAGTCGGTTGTATTAAATAGGATGGTTGGATCAGCCTGTGCTGGGCTGAAGGCTGCCGTCTCTTCATCACTATTTACTGCTCTGCCAGGCTCATGTGTCAGCTGCAAATATTAGCAGCAAGATTTTAGATTTACTTCCAGATCGCTGATGAAAATGTGGCACAGCAATGAACAGCACTTTTGCTGGTCTCCACATCCTCTGGGAAAGTCTCCAGCGTGAGCGTTTCAGGGAGGGGAGCAGGGGCGGATTCAGGAGCAGAGAGGACCACCTCTGGCTGGTGGGTACGACATCCCCCCACCACGACCACTCCGCCTGGTCCCATGGGTGCTCTCGCTGCAGGGTGACCCTGCTACCTGTGGCCACAAATCACCACCCAGAGGAGACCAGAGATTTGTTCACGGTGGTTGTCCTCTGCTGTGGAGCTTCAGTGGCTGCTTCACCAGCAAGGCAACCGGTCCAGCAGTGCGGGCAGAGGGTGGAGCAGGGAGCAGGGACAGGAAACACTGCCCTCAAATTAGCCCACCTGGCTGGTGAATCAGAGCCTTTCCTAACCCCGGCTATTCAACTGCTGATTGATTGAATAAACATGCCATAATAATAGCTCATAACCTGTAATGTGGCACCCATTATGTGCGTGCGCCCTGATCCCCGAGCAGATACCATCAGAAAGCATCTAGCCTCCTTTGTACCTGGCAAAGAGACTCTGTTCAGGTGAGAAAAACTCTGGATGGCAAGGTGAGACTCTTACAGGCTTTACCGGTTTGAGTGTTGCCCCAGAAGGAGTCAGGCTGGTCCCCACCATGCCACCAGCACACCCTTCAGCATCATTGCTGCGTAAAAGAAAGGAAAAACTAGTCCTTGCTTCTTCTTTTTTCTTTCTTTTTTTTTTTTTTTTTTTTAATGTCCATTATATTTGACATGAGACAGCAAGAAAGGCTGCATGACTCAGTTCTTTGCAATGCAGCTCAGCTATGGCTTCCTGTGTCTCAAGGAAGACAGCCACCGGCTGGGGGTCACTACATCACTTTTGTCTAAATTCCTCTTCCGTGGGAAATGCGGGGTCCTCCAGGCTCGATTTCCTCTGGGCAAACTGCCTGTCCTGCTGGAGGATGGGGTGAGCTTGTGTGGGCCCCCAGGTCTCACAAATGCAGGCAGCAGGACACAGCCTGAATCCACGGAGGATGGGGAGGGACTCTTGGTCAGGGAGTGGAGCCATAGGATGAGGGGGAATGGTTTTAAACTGAAAGAGGGGAGATTTAGATTAGAGCCTAGAAAGAAATTCTTTGCTGTGAGGGTGGTGAGAGCCTGGCCCAGGTTGCCCAGAGAAGCTGTGGCTGCCCCATCCCTGGAGGGGTTCAAGGGCAGGTTGGAGGGGGCTTGGAGCAACCTGGTCTGGTGGGAGGTGTCCCTGCCCAGGGCGTGGGGGGGGCTTTAAGGTCTGTGCTAACCTTAACCATTCTATCCATTCTATTCTTCCTCCTGAAGAGGAGTCACATTTGGGGAGTGAAATGCAGCCCGAGCAAAGCCATCCTGAGCAGCTTTCTGAGGAGCTCTGGGTCCTGCTCGTCTGGTGCTGCTGCAGGAAGCAGCGGGCTTTCTGGTGCTGATGGGACACACACTACTCACTGGGGCTCACTTGCATTTCCTCAGCTCAGAGCAGGTTTGCTCTGTGGGGCTGGTACAAAGTGCGACGGGCATTTTTATGCACCAATAATCTGTAACAATAGGGTGAAAATCTCTCCTGCATTGTTGTCAAGTTTCAAATCTCTGATGGGTTGGAACAGAGACAGAGCTCTTCTGGTTTTCTCCTTTTCCATCTCTCGTCATTCGGGCTGAGTGGGCAGATCTCTCCAGAGCTAGGCAGGCAGGGAGCTGCGAGAAGATGTTTTCTTGTTTCATGCTCTTTACACTGTGATGTGTCCTCCAGGACCTCTTGTTTCCATTTTGCTGGATGAGAGGCAGTGTGTGGCCCACTGCTCGCCTTCAGATCCGTCCCTTGAGGTCCCAAGTGTTTACCTGAGCAAGGGGAGCTGAAGGGAGCTGCTCTGGCATTCCCAGACCCTGTGTTTCCTGCAGTTCCCGAGGTGCTGCCTACCCAGAGATCAGAGGAATTGCAGTCTGTGTTGGCCATTCCTGAGAGTCCAGGAGTTTTCAAAGCTAGGAGTAAACTGTTTATGGGCACTTTGATGAGCGTTGGTCAGAGGAGGGTGGGGAGGGATTGAGTTTGCAGGATCTTTCTGGGGAAGGGAGTGCCACATAGGGCTGGAACCAACAGTTCCTGCTCTGTCTGCACCTCCATGCATCTCCAAGTCTTCCCATGCTGTCCATGCCTTCCTTCTTTGTGGGTCTTCACAGGTCAACAATGTCCTTTGCTGCAGCCACTGGTGGGAGGTGCCATCTCCACCACCTAGAACTGGGGATACGTTGCCCAGAATGCTGCAGGCTCAGGGGCATCTCCCCACCATCCTCATCTCTACACCTCCATTGCTGCTGGTGCTGTGTTCATCAGCCTCCAGTGCAGAACAGGCTGCACCAACAGAGCAAACACCCCTCCAGACCCACATCAACGCCTCTGTGATGCCCCTACCCCACCAGAAATGTCCCCCCACTAGAACAGTGTCCCCACCAGCTCCCCATCCCCTCTGCCATCAGCCCCGATGCCCTCGCTGGTGCATCTCCTTCTGGCCTGGAGGTTCCACTCTGCCACCCTGGGGAGGAGGCAGGGAAGGATATAACCCACACGTCCCACCCCCCCGGTATTTTCCAAGCCCGTCTCCCCAGGAGCTGCACCTCCCACTGTGTCTGGAGGCAGCGTGGGGAGCTGCCAGCTGGGCTGAGCTGCCTGGGCACCCATCTCTGCTGCGAGGGCCGCACCGAGGAGCCCACGCCGGCAGCACCAGGTCACGCCGCAAGACTCATTTACATTCCTCAGCGTGCGGTGGGTTGCCTGTCTCTGCTCTGGGTGGCTCTGGCTCTCCGCTAGCAGGTGGCCCGCTGGGGTTTGCTGGCAGCCGTAAGGGGAGGGTATTTTTAGCTTTCCACTCCCTCTTGCTGTGGGCGGTATGTGGCATTTATTTGTCGTTAAAGTATTCGTAATTAGGGTGGCAGGCTGCTTACATGGCAGGAGTGATGAAACATGCTAAAGGTACCACCATGAAGCCCCAAGCCCCTGGGTCCTGCAGGATCTCCCCACTCCAGTGTCTGAAGGTCCAGTTGACTCTCCCCATGTCAGAGGGGAGCTGCACAGCTTGGTTAGAAATGCAGGAGACCTAAGCCCAATGCTCATGAGCTGTGGGTGAACTTCCAGGGTCACAAATCCATCCCCATTTAGCACAGGCACCACCACTGGGGCCACACTCAGCTCCTGTGTGAAAGCATTTCAGTGCTCCCACGGGAGATGCCACCTCTTATCAGGCAAGAGCTGCCTCCTCTTCCCAGCCTTCATGTGTCTATGCCCAGTTTGGACCCACTTTTTCTCATGCCAGCCCCTTGGCTCGGCTCCCGGTATTCCCAGGCCTGCATCCAAGCTCCTTGCCTGCCTGTCCTGCTCCTCCCTGCCTGCCTGTGCACCTCCTGCACACGTGTCTGGGGAGAAAACACCTTGTAGCTGCGAAAAGGTGCCCTACAGGAAAATGCTATCCAACCTGTCGGGGTGGCTTTCTGCAGGGAGCCCCGTGCTTTTCCCAGACCCCCGCGGGCTGCCGGAGCCTTCCTAGCACGTGAAGTCCTCGTTGCAAGGCTCACACGTTCCCTGGCAAAGGGGGAGACCACTGCTAGAGGCAGCTCCGGGGCGCAGGGCCAGGCGTAGCGTCAGGCTTGCTGGGAACCCGAGTGAAGAGCGCTGCACGTGGAGTGCATGTCCCATCCTGATGCGGGGCCAGGCTGCAGGCAAGCCCCGCGCTTCCCAGGATGGTGTGGAGGGTGAATCCAGCCCCTCTGACAACCTTGGGCTCCTTCTTGCACGGATGTCACACCTCTGGCTCCACCGCCTGGGTCCACACGTGCTGCTCCCCCTCCATCCCTTCTCCCCCAACCTGATTCCTCGGGAGCACGCTGTATGTCAGAGCCAGACCTTCAGAAGCTGGCACCGTCCCAGCTTCGCTGCTGCAGCGCCTTGTGCTGGCATCAGAAACCCCGATCGGAGGCAGGGGGAGCATTAGCCGGCGCTCGCAGGAGCTGTGTGGGAATTCAGCGCTGGGGAGAAAACAGAGCCTGGGAAAGCAGATGCCAAAATGAACTTTGGAGACATCTCCCAGAGCTGAACAGGAGGATGCTCTGGCTGTTTTGCTGCCCTGGACCCTCTGTCGCTCACCCCATGTGCTTGCACATACTCTGCGCACGCACGTGCGTGTGTGTGTGTGTGTGTGTGAGCTCAGGCGTTTCTTCCCTGCAGTGACACAGCTCTGGGGAATGCCCAGGCGTGGGCATCCACCTTAAAAAAGACCTGTTGCTGCAGCCTCTCCAGTGCCTGCCTGGCAGAGAGCAGACAGGAGGTGACTTGACTCACTGCAGCTCCAGACACTGTGGGAGGGCTGGTTTCAGGTCCTGGCTCCACCAGGCTCCCAGTATGACCAGTGACAGCTCCTGGCTTGTGCCTACACCACCTGTGTAGGTGACCCAGGTTCAAAGGTGGTGTCTCACAGTCACGCTGTTTGTGTGTGACTCCACCTAAGAGCCTTCATGTTGCCATAGAAGAATCGAGGGCAAAATCCCTGCCAAACTGTAGTGCATTTGGCCTCTGCATGTCCAAACGGTATCCCCACCTGGGTGGGAGCTTTCGTATGGATCCATGTGCGTGTTTCCTCAGGAGCTCAGCCAATGCTGGTGCCTGTATGTACATGGTAGAGCAGTAGAAACAGGGACATGGTCAGGGCAGGTGCCTGCATGTTCCCAGCAAGCCAGGCTGCATCTCAGGGCAGTCAGGTTTCATGGGCAACCCAGGGAGACCCTCTCCCTGGGGACCCTCAAGCCTCCTGCTCTTGTTGCAGCTGGGTGTTTGCACCACTGGGTCTGGAGCAGTGCCCCACGGATGCCAGGTGATGGAGGAGCAGGCTGAGAAACCTTCCCGATGGAGGATGCTGCAGTAACCGTGGATACCAGAAAGGTAATTGGTAAGAAAGGAAAAAATTTCAAAAAGGCACCTGCTGCTGAATTCAGCCATTGCGAAGCTCTTTGAGGTAGCTGCAGATTTACACATCAAAAGAGGAAACTGAGAAAAGCCTGCCCAAAGGTTGCAGCTGAACTGTGCTCAGGTCCTCACCCAGATGGCTACCGGCCACAGCAGATGGGGTAGGACGCGTCCCTCCCAGATGAAACCTCCTCCCCGTTGAGTCTGCTCTGAGATGTCCCTTTATAGGCTGTGGGAGAGACGGACACCTCTGGAAGACAATTTGTGACATTCTTGGGTAGCTCCAAGACAGGCCTCTCATCTCTCAGCTGCTTCTGGAGGAGTCCGTGGGCACAGATCCCGGGGTTTGGCTATGTGAGGGAATGACCACTGGATCACTGGGGGAAAGCACAGCTGTGAAGTTTTCCTGGCCAGGGATGCCACGTGTGTGGTGAGACAGCCACCACCTCTGATGCCTTAGATGCTGTGGTGGGGTTTGTTTTCCTCAGCCTTTTGCCTTGTCCTTTGCGCTGGAGCCTTATCCAGAGCTTCACAGAGGGACAGGCAGTGGAAGGGGCATTCCCCACCCAGGATGCCTGTACCTACAAAATCTCATGGTTCCTCTTTTGCCTTCCCACCACCAAATATTTTCAGGAGAGCTGGCACCTGGTGCACATCCGTAGTAGATCAGGGTGGAGGGGGATTGTTTTCTGTGCCATGGAGACTTTCTGAAGGGTTGCCTGGCAAAATATCTTCTCTGATAATGTAGATCACATCTGACCATCACAACCATCAGTTTCAGTTATAGCCCTTCCTTCTGCTCATGGAGTTGGGCCTGGAGAAGAACAAGAAAGGGGTGCAGAAGGAGAAAGCTGAGAAGCTATTTCACAAGGGAACCTCTCTTTGAACTGTCTTCATTCTGTACATGGCTGGACTGGTAATGGGGTGGGAGTGGAGGCTCAGCAGCTCCAGCTGCAGCACTCCAGGATGAGAGCAGCAATTTCCACAGTGTTTTACAACCTGTTAGTAGGGCGGACTGACTCTTGAGGTCCTGCTGAAGGGGACAGGCATTGCGTGGTCCCCATCTGCTGTTAGGTTTGTCCATCCAGCTCCTGTACTCTCTTGTTTCCTGGCTGGTCTCCACACACACTGGGTTTTGGACCTGCAGCCTTGCCTTCACTGGGCCCTCAGGAGGCTTTTGTCCTCCAACAGCCTGCACAGTCCTTTTCCAAAAACCAGCTCTCGGGAGCAGAGAGACAACAGCTTCTCTGGCACAAGGGATGGGGCCAGGTTGAAGCCCTCTCTGAAGTCTTCGTGCTTGCAAGAGATGCAGCTTTCCACACTCACCCAGTGGCCCCCCTCAGCCCTGGCCATGCCATTTCCAGCCAGCAAGCCTCAAGGAAGCTGTTTGCCAAGTGCAACAAAACCAGCCACAGCCAATTACACCGGCTTGTCCTCCTCCAGGGATGTGGGGGTGAGGAACAAGCATCCAACACCCAGCCTGAGGAAGAGAGGGGAACATCCTCTGTCGCCCTGAGACCTACCTCAGCTGTCCAAACCCAGGAGCCCTGCTCAGAAACTGGGGGACAGGCTGAAGATCTCAGGGATCCCAGGGAGCAGGGGACAACAAAGCGGTGGCCTGGGGGAGGCAGGAGCAGCGTGGGGGCCGGCTGGCCCTGCCCTGGGCTGCAGCCCACATTAGCAGCCTGCCTGGAGTCTGTGTATTAGCCGTGAATTAATGTCCTGCAGAGACTGGGAACCGGGATCATGCGGGGATTAAAGAGGCATTACCCCTTTGTTAAAGCTGATGTTTTTGGGATAATCTGGAAGCTTTAGCTAATACATTATTACAGAAACTCCTTCAATCACAGCGGCAGACAGTAAGCAGATTTGGATATTACTGCATAACTGTGCGCAGGCCTGCTGCTGCTGCTGCTGCTATTCTTCTCTGCCTGGGCAGCATCACGGCACCGCCATGCGCGTCCTGCCTTGGGACCTCTGCAGACATCCTGTGGTGGCCTTGTCTCTTAGAAGGGATCCCTGTCTGGAGACGCTAGACGCACAACCAAAGGAAGGCTGTGTCTTGGTCAGAGAGCTCAGGGCTTCTCTGAGGAAAACAGCAACTTTGGAGCCACTCAAGAGGCTTTGCTGATGGAGGAGAGCACTGGGAGCTCCAGCCTGGTTAGATGGCTCAGCCCACCCAAGCATCTGTCAGCAGTGCCATCCAGCTCACAGCTGCAAAGGGATGGAGGTGGCTGGGGATGGAGCTACCTGTTCCCACAGCAGCTGGTGGGCAGGGGCAGCGGGGACCTGGGAGAGGCCATTGGGGTGCCAAACCTGGGAGCCCTGGGAAGCTGCCCTGGCCTGGTACTTCATCCTGCCTGGCAGATCAGTGTGGCACAGGGCTGAGTTTGCAGCTGGACAGCAGGGTGCTGTTGAGAGGAAGCCAGAGGGACCTTGGATCCCCAGATCAAGCAGAGTGAAGCATCTCTGGAGCAGCAGAAAGCTGTTACTGGTGCTGGTGGCACACATCTCCCCTTGGTGTTGCTGCTTCATCAGGTCTGCTGCTGCTCAGAACCCAAAATTGTTCCCATCTGTTTTCTCAGGAGCCGCAGCAGGTCTAACACACAATAGCCTTTCGTCATCCCAATGTGCACAACAGCACCAGGATTTGGGGCTTGTGGTGAGAAGCCACGTGTCTGTGCTCCCAGTGGTCCCAAGCATGTAGGTGGCTTCTCAGCACCACAGTCCCAAGTGTCATTGGGACTTTTGTGAGGACACACTCCCAGTTTTCTATTATTCCATCACATATTGTGTCTCCCCAGATGCGACCCCACAGGGCATGGGGGGCTGCCAGGGATGCTTTCCTAATTTCTGTCAGTCTGGGAGGGTGAGAGCAGCTCATGTGTTCAACAGCTCATCACTGAGCACTGACTGTGCAGGTGGGTCCAGACTCTTAGATGATCATTAGCAGAAATCACGGTGAGACACTAGTGGTCTGCAATGTCCCTCTCCTCTGGCTGAAGATGCTGGTGCTCTGCAAGCAATCTGTGCTGAGCACAGTCAACCTCCCTTCCTGGAAACCCTCTATCCTCCACAGGTTCCTGCTTGCTGGTAGACTGTCCTGAAGCTCAAAGCTTCCTGTTCCTCTGCAAAGGCTTATGGAAGTAACGGGCACAAACTTGATTTAGAAGTTCCATCTAAACATAGGGAGAAACTTCTTTCCTGTGAGGGTGGCAGAGCCCTGGAACAGGCTGCCCAGAGAGGTGGTGGAGTCTCTGTCTCTGGAGATAGTCCAAACCCACCTGGACACATTCCTGTGCAACCTGCTCTGGGTGGACGTGCTCTGGCAGGGGAGTTGGACTGGATGGTCTCCAGAGGTCCCTTCCAACCCCATATCATTCTGTGATTCTGTGAAATGGCAAAGTCACGGGGGAAGATTGCAAAATCCTGTTGGGAGCAGTCCCCTGGGCACGGGGCATGGCCTCTGAAGGGGGGCGTGTGGAGCAGGAGGCAGGCCGGCTGAAATGAGAGGAGGCTACAGGTGGAGGTGAGAAGAAACAGCAACTGCAGGAGTTGTTTCTGTTGGAATATCAGCTCGATGCTCCAGTAGTGTCCATGCTGGCTGATACCACCTTCCACCCCTGTGCACCTCTGTGCACCCACTTCCCAAGCCTCACCGTGCCACCTCAGCTGGAAGGCCACCCAGGACACACCGTTTATGCACCCCCCAAGCTTACTGTTTGCTGCAGCACCAGGATGAGTCCAAGCCCTCTCCCTGAGCAGGGTGGCATGCCCTTCTCCTTCCCATGGAGGTTCCCATTTAGGCTGTCCTCCCCCTGTAGGTCTGTCACAAGCCAGAGCTGGGTTTAACCTCGGTCCCTGCTCCAATCCTGTCTCAGAGGGTTGCTGTGGATCCCTCCAAGGGAGGCAGGTGACTAAAGCTGCAGTGCCTGGGATGAAAGGAAGGGCAGTTCTCACTGCAACACATCTCCTAGGAGGAGTGGATGGAGATGAAGGAGGCTCAAGCCTGGAAAGGCAGAGATCCGAACATGGAAGTATGCAATGTGATGGGACTCGGGCTGGAGGCTGCCTAGCAGTGCTTTGGGGACAGCTGGGAAGAGAAACAGGGAAGGTTCATATTGCTCTTATTGGCAGATGCATGAGATTGTTTGAGCCAAATGCTGTTGAGAAAATAGATATTAACCTCCAGAGAGCTAAGAAAAAGAAAGAGAGAAATGCAGCGGGTAAAACGTGGGATGGAAATGGGGAGGCAGAGATGGCTGAAAACACACAGAGACAGCACAACGCACGCACAGGGGAGCCTGCTGGGGACGGGGGCATGGAGGAAACGTGGTGGAGCTGAGGGACCAGCCAGCCAAAGATGGGGGCATCCCTGAAATGAAATCCTTGTGCAGAAGCAGGGATCTATGTTTCCAAACTCATCCTCCTCAGGCAGGGAAGAGATGGAGGATTCGAAGCCACGGTCCTGGAACACACAAAAGGTAACAAATCCCCGAGCCTGGATGACACATCTGGAGTCCTCAAAGAGCTAAAAAGCAAGTGACTAAGCTCTTAGCAATAACACACAAATTCATATCCTCCAACTATTGGACCGGGGGCAGTAAATGCTGGGCCTACATTTTAAAGAAGGCCCCGGGGTGTGCTAGGGATTACAAACCAATAAGCTTTGCTTCAGCGCGAGGAAATGGTTGAAACAATTATGCAGAAGCGTAATTAGAAATCTCGTGGAGCAGGGGTTCCTGAGCTGCCGTATCCAGCCACTTCAAATGAGTGCGGATCGCCCGAGCAGCTCCTCGTTTCTAGGGCGGGTTATTCCTAGGTCTGGTCCCCTCGTGGTCACACAAGTGGTACCCAAGCAACGGGAGGCAGAGACTGGGGCCAGGCTGGCCAGGCTGTCAGCAGGCAGAGCTACCACCAAAGCTGTGAGCAGACACCAGGGCTTGGGGGCCAGCAGGACCTTTATCAGACACAGGGGTTTAGACTCTGTCAAGTTTTTGGCACCAGCTCAGACCCAGGACAACCCAGGCTTTTCCTTCCCTCTTCGTTCCCTTCAAGATGCTGCGCCCAGCACGGATGCTCTGCACAAACAAGGGAGGGTTTGCTGGGAGGAAGGAGCACTTTCAAGCCCAGAGCTGCTGTTCATGCACAGACAAGGAAGACGCCGTGGGAGCTGTGAGCAGCTCCATTCCCCATGTTTCCACACGTCTGCGCATCAGGATCTGGCCCCTGACTGGGAACTGTCCCCTGCTGCCAGCACTGAGGCTCAGGGGTACCGCAGTGCTGGGAAGATGCTGGCAGCCACGCAGGAGGTTGCCATTTGCTTGTGTTATGTCTTTTCCTCCTTTGGGTCACCTTTTGCACCTCCCCATATCCAGCCACTGATTCTGGGAAATCCTGCAGAGCTCACCCTTGGTGGTGGAATCAGGCGAGAGCTAAAGCCGCCTCATTGTCTTAGAAAACCAGGCTGAAATATAAGGAACATAAACCAAACACCCAAATGACCAAACAGCCACCAGTCCCCTGCAGCCAGCCAGGGTGTCTCCGAGTGGGCTGGTTTCACCAGCAGGGATTGGGCATGCTGCCTTCCACTGATGCTGTTTTGGCTGGTATTTTTTTCGGTGCTAACAATAGGATTGCAAAACAAAAATGTATAATGGGATGGGTTTTGTCACTTCCTCTCCTCCCACTTTCCTAAATAGGTGGAGGGGCATGGAAAAGTCCATGGGTTTTTAAATACCTGACTCAGACTGAAAAAAAAAAAGCCACCCCAAAAAACATTTGAGACTTTTCTGTAATACTTTTTGTGACAAAGCCCCCTGTAAGGAACCTCGGGCCTTCGGGACCCATCAGCAGAGGTCCTGATGCTCAAAGAGTACCTCTTTGCCTGCTCCAGTTCAGTTTGGAGCTGAACTGTGCCCCCAAACCAGCCTCCCCTGAGTCCCCCGTTGTTACGAGGTGGGAGTAGAGGCAGGGAGCTGGCACAGATGAATGTTTCTGCCCTGGGCTTTTCTCGGCAGAAAGAAGAGCAAGCACCTCCCTCAAGGGCCTCCTCTGCCTGCCTTGTGCCCCGGGGCGTTCGTGCACCTTTCTCTAGAGCATTTGCACGGGGCACCGCAGAGACCGCAGGCTGGTCTGGAGGGACACTGGTCTGCAAATCCCCACTGCAGCTTCCCACAGCATATGCCAAGGGGCCTGAGGACAAGAAATCAGTGGGGACCCCCCACACGCTCCCTGCTCTTAACTGTTGAAAAAGTAGGACAGGTCTCCCAGGCTCTCCTGTGCTCCTTCCATCACTCCCAGCATCTCTCCAGATCCCTCTCTCCTAACCCTGCCCTCTCTGGCTCCACCAATGTAATGCCCAAACTCAACAGTGTCCCCAGTTTAACTGCACCCCCTTTGAGCAGGGCCTGTCTGTTGTCTCACAGGACACTAACACTGCAGGCGTGGAGTCACAAAGAGCAAAAGAAGGGCAGGGCAGAGGAACACATTGCCCAGCTTGGGAACTGCCCCTTCAGCCCAGCTAAAACCACCACTGCAGGCAGCTCAGGTGCTGCCTAGTGCTTGATGAGGTACTTCCACTCTCAGGCATCCCCAGGATGGACCAGAAGGTGATGAACACCACACACATCACCAAGGGACCTGGTGCTGGTGTCCCTGCAGGGCTGACGTGGTTGAGTGATGGTGTTGCAGTTGCCCTGTCCTCCCTGTATCTCCTATGTCTCCTGTAGTTGCACCAGCACAACTGTCTGTGGGGCCAAACTGAAATGGTTTGGGTTTTGCACAAGGGCAAACAGCTGAGTTTTCACTTGGGACCAGCCCTGCTTGAGCCTGATGGGTTCTGAACCCACAGGGCAGCCCTTCCAGAGAGTAAGAGAGCAGCGGGGGAAGCACAGGGTTCCCTTCCCACTTGCATTTCACCAGCCTGTGAAATATCAGGCTGTGCCTTGCATCCTGCATCCCCGAGCTGCCACCTCCCACTGTGGAGCACCCCGGTGACACTGGCACACCGCTCCATTCACCTTCCTCACCACTTATGAGGGCCCAACCCACTCTTGGCACCACTTCACAATGCCCTTTGTGTGCAGCTCCTCAGCCCACTCCAGGTCCGAGTGACACTGCTGTAATCAGGCCAAGAGATTTAATTTTGTGAGCAAAACGTAATGTGATCAGGTTCACTCAAAATGTCTTGCTGTGAGCCAGGCCAACGCTCTCCAGTGTTTTTTCTTTCTCTGCTGGTCTACCCCTTTGCTTGAAGACGTGTATCTGGCTCACACAGCCCTCTCTAGCCCCAGTGGCACGTCCCACGCTTGGCTCCACTTGTCTTGCTTTCACATCTCACGCACAGTGCCATTGAATTTGCTGGATGGAGGAGACCACATTTTCTTGCCATGCAGTGCCGAATTCACTTTCCTCCAGCCCTTACCAAAGGCTGCAGCTCCCTGTGACATGCCTCTAACTCACAGAGCCATCTCCATACTCAGGCTTGGGATGTCTTGGTGTCCAAAAGGCTTTCCTTGCTCCCTGTTGGCTCGGTCATGATGGTTTTGGCAGGAACCTCAGCTGGCTGGATGGGATTTCATTATCCAAACCTCCCTTCCGAGTTGCCTAAGGACATTAGTTTTACTTCTTGTTGTAGAGAAGACCTAGACAGCAGTATTGCTTTTTCTTCTTGGCCCCTAGATCCTGCAGCGAAGGGGATCTTTGTGACTAAAGCTTTGATTGCTCCAGGCCAGGACAAGGCTGGAGGGTCAGGGCAAGGCTCTGATCACAGAAGAGTTAGCAGAAAGAATGTCCCCTTATGGTGATGACACTCCCCATCATTCCCTAGAGGCAGACAGACTGCCCTGACAGCCTGGGCTCTACCCTGTCCAGTCCCACCTGGCTTTTCACACCTCGCTCTCAGCCCATCCCATCAATCTGTCTCTCTAGCACTTTATCATTTTACAGCTCTGAAATCCAGACAGGCACCACCCGTTTCTAAAACAAGCCCCTGGCCAGCGGAGCTGGGTGCAGCACTTGGGTCATCACACTGTCATCCCTGCAAGAGGCCACACCAGGCAGGGAGATATCTCCCTGTCACTCATTGCAAGCCTGGAGGTGGCCACCCCATTTCCCAGGGGCGGAGACAGCCTATCTCTGGGTCATTTCACATCATTACTGGCCCTGGCAGAGGGCAGAGTCCAGTTCCAGCACTGCAGGGCCAGCTCCTGTCTTGTTGCAAGCCACCAGTGATGCACACAGCAGGCGGTGGCCATGGACTCGTTTGCCTGCCTTGCTCTCTCATCCCCTGGCTTGCCAGGCTCACACGCGCACAGGCTGTGGTGCCTCCTGGGGGCCCTTGCACTGTGCCAAGGGAGCTTTTCTTATCTTCACAGGAATGAAAACCTTTCCCAAATCAAAGTGCTTGGGTGGCTTTGAAGAGTTTCCTCTGGAGATGGAATAAGGCCGTTTGCAAGCATGAGTGATCGCTGCTGAAGCTTGAGCTCCTGGTGGGACAGTGACTGGGCTGTTGGTGAGCACTGGACCAGGTCAGTGGTCCTGGGGCTACCTCAGGCTGGGCACAGTGGTGACCTCAGCAGGCCTGAGGCCAAAGGAGCAATCTGAAACTTCATCCCTCAGACAAAGCCCACCAACACAAGGCTTTTCTCACTCATTTCTAACTGGCAGCATGCTGGCAATTGTATGTCCTGGAAGGCAACCAACAAAGGAACGTTTTAGAGGATTATGTGGAGATGCTATAGATGTTCAAAGGGCACCCTGCACAATAAGGTGCTGCATAAATCCTCAAGTCCCCAGGATCCACAGGGCCCATCTGGGAGGGGAAAATAAAAGCAAGTCCCTGTGCAACACACGAGTCTGAAGACAACCTCACCTTCTGGAGGAAACTGCTCAGACTGGGTTGCTCTGCTTTGAGATGCTGGATGAATGGTGGATGTTGAGGGACTAGAGACAATCCTGGGGACAGGCAGACATGTTTTTGTGTTCTGGGACTCACCAGCACAGGCTGTACCTACCAGCATGCCCTAGGGAGCAGAGAATGCCTGGGAAGCCAGTGTGCATGTAGATTATTTGTTGTTTGATATTTTCCCTTTAATGCTTTTGTCCTAAAATAAATATACAAAAGTTCAGGGCCCTGCAGGTTGTGTCTGTTAGCAAAAGAAACGGATGACTGAGTCAGTTATTGGTTTGGAGCAATCGATGCTATTTGTTTACCAGGATGGGCAAAGTCTAGTCTCCTGGGACACATCTTGCTCACAGCTCCTCATGAACCTGCCCCAAAGCTGTCTTTCCACTCCGCCCACACAGCCCTGCCACCTCTCCCTGGCCTTCCTGCTTGTGGGGGACCCCACTCACCTGCATGGCACCAAACAAACCGTCTGACATGCTGCTGCACAGGCTAGGGTGTCTCCTGGGCTTTGGGGACAGAAGCCCCACTCACCTGCATGGCACCAAACAAACCATCTGACACGCTGCTGCACAGGCTAGGGTGTCTTCTGGGATTTGGGGCAGAAGTATCATAGAATCATAGAATGGTTCAGGTTGGAAGGCACCTTAAAGAATATCAAGTTCCAACCTCCTTGCCATGATCAGGGACACCTCCCACCAGATCAGGTTGCTCAAAGCCCCCTCCAGCCTGGCCTTGAGCCCCTCCAGGAATGGGGCAGCCACAGGTTGTCCAGGCAACTTGGGCCAGGGTCTCACCACCCTCAAAGAATTTCTTCCCCACATCTCATCTCAATCTCCCCTCTTTCAGTGTCAAACCCTTCCCCCTCATCCTATGGCTCCCGGCCCTGACCAAGAGTCCCTCCCCATCTCTCCTGGAGCCCCTTTAGGGCCTGGAAGGGGCTCTAAGGTCTCCCCGGAGCCTTCTCTTCTCCAGGCTGAACCCCCCCAACTCTCTCAGCGCCCCCTCACAGCAGAGGGGGCTCCAACCTTCACAGCATCTCTGTGGCCTCCTCTGGACTTGTTCCAACAGGTCCATGTGCTTCTTGTGCTGAGGACTGGATCAGGCCCATTGTGGCCAGTCCTGCTGTGCAGGGTTCCCATCGCTGGGAACCATGTCCCACACGAGAGGGTCTCAATTAGACTTTTTCAGCAGAGCCCAGGTTGTTTGTCACTCGTTTAGCACTGCATTCCCGTGGAGTCTCACTCAAATGTCTCTGGATTTTGCCCTGGAGAGTATTGGCTCTGGGATATTGCAGACAGGGTTCCCATCGCTGGGAACCATGTCCCACACGAGAGGGTCTCAATTAGACTTTTTCAGCAGAGCCCAGGTTGTTTGTCACTCGTTTAGCACTGCATTCCCGTGGAGTCTCACTCAAATGTCTCTGGATTTTGCCCTGGAGAGTGTTGGCTCCGGGATATTGCAGAGCAAACAAAGAGATGAGATAAAGGGGCAGCAAACACAACTCTCCAGCCACCATCCCAGAGACTGCAAAGGCCACGCAGGTCCACCATTACTGTCACTCCCCACCACAGCCTCTCGCTGGCCCAAAGCCTCTGCCTCTCCTCCTGCCTGGTGGTGCAGGGAGGCCATGTGCCAGCCCCAGTGCTCAGTACACCGACCTCCCACCAGATTCTGCCTGCATGGCATCAGTGCTTCTCCATTCCCAGCCCTGGTTTCCCCCATCCATGAGGTCCCAGTGCCAGGGTTGCCTGTTCCTGCCCTCCGCATCCACAGTGTTTCTACCCTCCTGATATTCATGGCACCTTGGGGTCCCTGTCCTCCACCTCCCTTCTCCTTTGCTGTCTCCATCCACTAACCTTGCCTTGGGCATCTCTCAGTCAGTACCTGCCATCTCCTGCCGAGTCCATGCTGACCCTGAGCTCTCCATCTTCTGGTGTCCCTGCGCATGGTTTTTCTGTCCCCACCATGGTCCCTGCCCCACGATTGGTACCCAGCACCCTCCCTGCCGTGACGACTGCCCCTGATGCAACCCTGAGCCCGACAGAAGCATGTGTGACAGCACGGCTGGCCAGGGGTCCCCAAAATGTTTCTGCCCTGCCAGGAGAGGGGATGAGGGAAGCCTAACCTCTCCCTTTCTCCATAGGCAGAGCAGCTCCTCTCCTGCCCAGCCCTGTGGGCAAGTCACAGCGTGAGCTGAGTTTCCTGCTGTTGTGTCTCCCGTCCCCTGTGTAAGTCACGCTGGGCAGGGCAGGTCTGATCTGGTCTCCTTCTCCCCAGGTTTCCTCCTGTCTCCCTTCGACTGGCAGCAAAAGGCAGGATCTTGTGGAGAGAGGTCACAGCTGCCCCAACAGCAAACAACTCCTGTTTGGGGGATGTAGGAACCTCTTTTCACCGGTGCCTGCTTGCAGAGACTGTCTCCAAGGCTGGACCATCTCCCAGCAGCAGCTGGAGGCTGGCTGGAGGTGGGTTTACAAGCAGGAGACCATTGGACCTTAACAAAAGCAGGAAATGGGTGTAATTCTCCTTGCAGAGGAGGTATGAATAGTAGATCCCCCAGAGGAGGTGAGGCCAGCTTAGAAAGCAGCAGGGATGTGGTAGATTCAGCTGATGCCTTGAAAAGCTGTGCTTCCAGAGAACTTCCCTCTTCCTGCTCCTCTCCAGCTTCTCCTCCCTTTGGGCCAGCTCTGCCAGAGCCTCAGCAGCTCCTGTGCCAGCAGGACATGTATCCACCAGTGTCGTGGCCAGGGAATGGCTCAGGATGCCTTCTCCTAGACCTGCACCCTGACAGGTCCAGGGATCTAGGGGTGGGAAGGCAGCAAAGGGGGCCGGAGGATTCCCCACACTTCATGCATAGCACAGCTCACTGCTTCCTACCCAGGAGCCACCATGCTAAGCCCCATGAACAAGAATTGGAGTCTGTAGGGGAATAGAGAGAGTGCCAGAGGCAGGGGACAGGAGAGAGGCCACCACAGCCCAAGTCCCTGGCATAGCATGGTTCTGGGAACAGCATGAGCTACCCCTTGGGGGTGGTTCCTGGCCCCAGGGAAGCTGAGCATCCCCACAGGCTTCTGATAGTCTGAGAGTCCCTGGGAAGCTCCTCTCAAGTCTGAATCCCAAGATCAACTCAGGCTCCGAGCACCAAAGCTCAGTTTGCCAGCAGGGTTTCATTTTTGGTGCTCTGCTGTTTCTACTTGAAGAAATGTCTGGTGCTGCAGAGGATGGGTGGAGATTGGAGAAACCTTCCTGTTCTTTGCAAAAGTCCGCCTGAACCCTGAAGCAAGAGATTGATTAATCATTGCTTGAATAATTGCAGGGCACTGCAGACAATCTGTTCCCAAAGACCTGTGAAGGGAAGGGATGAGGTGGACAATTTGGCCCCTTCGAGGCCAGGGGAGGTCACTCACCCCAGCCCATTCTCACTTCAGCCTCAGAGTTGCTTCCAGGAGACGGATTAAATGGTTTCTTTTTAAAAAAGAGATTTAATCTCTTTGCAAAAGCTTGAGCAATGCTGTGAGCCCAACATTTCCCCGAGAAAAGTCCTTTCAACCTTCAAATGCTTTCACCACTAGGACAGTGGCTTTCAATTCAAGGCTGAATCTGCCTCTTTCCAGTTCCAGCCCTGCTCCTGTTACACCTTTCTGTGGGATTTAATGGTTCCCCACTATCTTTTCCACGTGGGAGGACATAGTCCAGGTCCTCAGATCACCTGACAACATAGCTTTAAATGAGTATCACATCATTAGGCCTGCCTTTCCAGCCCGTGGTGGGTCTGTGGTGCTCCTTCAAGCTCTCCTTCCTGCCTCCCTCCGAGTGTGGGTGCCAGAACCAGTGCTTCAGCAGTGAGCTGTTTCCAGTGCTCCCTTTTCAGACACCCACAGCAGAGAGCACCAGGTTCATTTTGGGGTACCACTGATGCTTAATTCCTCTTCCATGGACAAATCCGCATCGCTGGATGAGGCAGGTACTCCTGGGAGGGCTTCACATGAGCTCCCTTGGTCGCTGGTTAAAAGCCAGTGTTCATATCTCCACCCGGTATGGGCATGCCTAGAGTCATTGCTTTCCAAGATCTAGCCCGCAGGCTTAATATGCAAGCTTCATTTCCAGATATATTCCTGCGTTTATCTGTATTCAAATGCACCCTGACCATTTAACCAGGTGATTCTGCATGAAACCGTCCTCGTTCCTTTCTCTCTCATCGCTCTCGGTGTCATTTTCAAGCTTCACCAGCAAAGATTTCATATCTTCATCTACATCATTGATAAAAATGTTTAATAGCAGTGGACGAAGAACGGGTCCCCGGGGGGAGGTAGGTAGAAATAGCGCTACTTACTGATATCTACCCATTAGCAACTACCTCTGAGATCTGCCAGGGAAGCGTTTTTAATCCATCTAATATGTGCCCTGTTAATTCCTTATAATGCAAGTTTTAATCAAAATGTCAGGTGGAAGTAAGTCAAATGCCTCGGAGACATCCGAGTGTACTATATCAACACAATTGCCTTTCTCAACCAGACTGGTAATCCTGTCAGAAAAAGACAACAGGTTTGTGTGAGAAGCCCCACCAGCCATGCCACCGCACTGGCCGCAGCTCCGGGTTTTGGGGACCTCACATCACCCTTTGGTTCTCCACCCAGGGGTCTACGTGTGGATCAAAAACCCACCAGAGACCACAAACCTCCCTGAGCAATACGTTCTCCTAGCTCATACCCATGTTTCTTCCTCTTTTGCAGTGATATTTTGGGGAAGGTGGTCCTCAAAGAAAGGGATGCGTTTTGGAGGCTGGACGAGGAGGTCTGTGGTCCTCAGCCCCAAGGGTCCATCCCAGGAGGAGTTCCCAGCGCGGCAATGCTGGAGCCTGTGTGGCCCTGAGATGGGAGGTGGGCTGAGCACCGTGGGAGGCTGAGAGCTCAGGGGCTTCCCCGGCTTGCAGGATCTTCATCCTCCGTCACCACAAAGCCGGGCCAGATCTGCATTTGCAGCAGCCCACAGAAGCTGCCTCTGTTGTCTTATTTTTGTTATTTTTGAGAGGATATTTTAGCGCTGAGCACATTCCCTCCTGTTGCCATGGCAGCCGTGACAGGGGTTATATACCGTGAGAAAAATACCAAAATTAATGAGTGAGTGAAAGTGCAGCCGAGAGAAAAACAAGGTTAAAAAAAGAGTTAAAACAGTAATAAAAACAATCTCCCGGTAATTCGGCAGTGAGCATCCCACGGGCGAGACGGGTGGTCACCATCCCGGCCGTTCAGCCCCTCTATTGATCCGAACGCGGGGGTCGGACACCCACAGTCTGTGGCCAGTACATCTCCTGATCTCCTGGCTGGGCTCGCCAGCCCGGCGTGGTCCGAGGGCTGCTCCTCTCCCGCAGCATCCCGCTCCGGCTCCGGCTGAAACCACCCAGCCCCTTCCCCCGCAAACCTGCAGCCCTTCATTACGCGGTAGGCATGCGGAGGAGAAGTTCTTTAATGTGCTCATTTCCTCGCATTTGGGTTTTGAGGATCTTTTTTGTTTTTAATTGTAGAAACAAGCAAATTGTCAGAACATCTGTGTTATTAGCATTTGCTGCCCAAATCCGCGCTGCTGCTTCTCCTGCGGAGCCCAGAGCTGATGAGAGAGAGAACAGAAGAGCCTTTGAACTCCTTGCAGCAGACGGCAGCCAGGTTGCTGCGTGTGTGTGTTGGGGAGGGGGTATTTATTCTCTTGTAAGGTTCATTTGCTCTCCGTGTTTCCCTTTCTTCTCGCTTTCCCAGAGATTTAGCTGGATGCTCTTCCCTCGCAGGCTTTGTTCTTCTGACAAGGCCCCACCGGCACCACGAAGCAGCTGTCTCTGCGTGACGCTGGAGCATCCCGGCACGGGGTACCCGCTGCACCGGGCAAACCAGAGCCTCCAGCAGCATCTCCAGGGTCGGTGGCACTGCCAGCACCGGGAGGCAGGTGGGTGGGAAGGATCTGGAGGGTCTCACGAAATATCCCAGTGGTCAAAGCAGCAGTTTGATGGTTTCCCGTTGCTCAGACTGGGTCTGCTTTTTGGGAAACGGTGGAGGCAAGGTGAGGACAGGTGACACACACTGTAACGCCCAAAGAAAGGGAGGACAGGGAATGGCAATGCCAGCATCAGGCTTTCTTTGCTGTCAGAGGGCAAGGAGCACTCTGGGAGGAGCCCGTTGAGCAGAGAAGGAAAGAAGAGACAGACTAATTACTCCTGCCAGGCAGCTCCTCTGGGGGTGGAGAGAGGTGGCTCCCCAGGCTGGAACACTTTTTCCCATCATGGTCTCAAAGCCTGGACCTGCCTCTCAGAAATTTTCCTGGTGGCAGGCACCGGTCCCCCACAAATAGGTGGCATCTAATAAAGTGCCTGCATGCACAGCGGCTCCCCGCACAGCCTGCTTATCAACCACCTGTGCCTCTTGTGAAACAGAAACCTTTGGTCCCCAGCCATCTCTCTAAGTTTGCTTTTGCCACTCCACAGCCAGCCTTGGATCCGCAGGGTCGCTTCCTCAGCTCTCCCCTTTGCTTCTGCTCTCCGTCCCCACGAGGAGGGCTGCCGGCAACTGATTAATTAAATCTCACATTGTCCCCAGAGAGTTTCACTCCCTCTTTCTGTCCAGATCCCTGGCTCAGGCTGTATCAGCAGGGTAAACCCTGACAAACCCCACAGCTCCTTTCCCTGCCCTTCCAGGGTGGGCTTTGACCTTCCCCGGCTTCTCACTTCACATCTCCCGCTAAATTGGCTTCATGAGAATTGACACCCAGAAAAAAAAAAAAAACAACATACAACCAACCAACACACAGAGAAGCCGACATCTCCGCAGGAGGAGACATGGCTCTGCTCACAGAAAATACCTTGGGGGAGAGCAGGGTTTTCCACCCGGAGGGGATGACTCTCCAGACCCTTTCTCCTGCCCCGCAGGAAGAAGCCCCACCAGGGGCTAGGCTTCCTTCTCGTTGGGGGGGGGGCGGAATGGGGGTGGATTTGGGGTGATCTGGAGCTAGGGCTGCTCCGAGCAGGCCAGCGCAGCCTCTAGATGGTGCAGTCATGTCAGCCGAGCCCGTGTGCGGCGAAGGGAGCTGCGCAACAGGTTGGCGTAGCTCAGCGGGAAGCAACGCTCCCATCCTCACACTGCTGCTGCGGCGGCGAAGCAGAAAGGGCTCTCCAGCATCCTGGCGAGAAATCCGCACTGCAACCCACCCAGAAGGAAGGTGCTGCTTGGTTTTGGGGCGGGGGAGGTGGGGGTCTGCAGCACCCGTGGGGTGCCCGACCCCTCGCAGGGTGCTGAGAGAGACCCCAGCATCTCCATCTGGGAGGGCTTGAGGCCTTTGGTGGGGCTAGGCTGCAGATCCAGCCGGCTGGTGGGGAGCACTGCCTCTTCTTGAAGGAAGACAGAGGCCAGCAGAGGCATCGAGGGAAGGGGTGCCCCTGGAGCACGCTCTCCCCAATCCCCCAGGGACCTTCGCTCGCCCACCCGAGGTCCCACGGGGCGAGTGTGGCCCCAGCGGAGGTAGGGCTTGAGAAGGCAGGGCAAGGGCAGCCGGGGAGCTGGCAGGTGACTTTGGGAGCTCGAAGGTGCTCTCTGCTCCCAACACCCTGCAATGAAACCATGATTCACCCAGGTGTGGCGGGAGGGGACAGTTGCTTTTCCTGGCGGCGCTCCCTCACCCGGGCAGGGCTGCTGGAGCTTGTAGCCTGCCAGGAGTCCTCCTTGGCTGGGCGGGTGGATCGGAGGAGTCCTCCTTGGGGGGGGG
>NW_015091017.1:1266608-1267015 GCF_001431845.1 Calidris pugnax | reverse complement strand
GCCCCCCCCCCCCCGGTGGGGTCTCTCGCACAGAGGGGTCCTCACCTCGGCACAGTGGGGTGCGCTGCTGGGCCGAGCCCCCTTTCCCGCCGCAGGGGCTGCGGGGGCGTGAAGAAATGTCTTTTTACCGGATGTAAAAAGAAATGAATGAATGAATGAACAAGCGCGAAAGGGGGGGGGGACCCGTCCCGCGGGTGAGCGAAGGGGTCCCTGGTGTAAAGGGGTTCCGGGGGGGCTGCGGGGACCCCTCCCTTCCCCCCCGCTATGGGGCTTAGCGCGGTGGGCCCGGAGCCGGGCGAGCGGCTCTGTCCGGTTACCGATGCCCGTTCGTCCCGGCTGGGGCTGGGGATGTGATAAGGAGCCGGAGCTCCACCTCCCCGTGGTGGCGGCGAGAGGCGGAGGCAGCG
>NW_015091017.1:1137492-1266316 GCF_001431845.1 Calidris pugnax | reverse complement strand
GTGGGCGGCGTGGGGTGGCGGTGGGTGCGCGGCTGCGTGGGGGGGAGGGTGTTTTTATTGTTCCCCGTCGGGGGGTGGCTGTGGGTGGGTGTCCTGTCCCCCCCATCCAGCCCTGGGTGTGTGCGCGGCTCGGGGTGCGCTGGTGCGTGGGAGCGGGAGAAGTTGCGGGTGTTGTGGGAGCCGGGGCGAGCGCTGGGGTGGCCGGAGCAGGGCTGTGTGTGTTTGTGCGTGTGTGTGTGTATGTATGTGCGTGAGACGAGCGGGAAGAAGGGGTCTGGCAGGTGTAACACCCCTGCGTGTCCGTGGCGGGGGTGTCCCTGCGTGTGCCGCTGGGCTGTGGGTGACGGGAACGGCGTGCGTGCCGAGGAGCGGGGTGCGTGTGTGTGCGGGGAGCGTGGGTGTGTGTTGGTGTGTGTGTTACAGAGGGGGGTGTGTGTGCGTGTGGCAGCGAGGGGGGTGCGTGCCGGTGCTTTAGAAAACCCCCGTTTCCCTGCCTGGACGCGAGTGTGAAGCCGGTGCCGGGGGAGCGGCTCCCGTGTGTTTTCCGCGGGTGGCTGCGGGGGTGCGTGTATGTGTGTGTGTGTGTGTGTGTGTGTGTGTGCGTGAGCGGTGTGTGTGTGCGGGGAGGCGGAAAGCGCCCCGTTCTTTCCCCCGGGGCTCGCCGGGGAGCTCCGGTGGCCGGAGCCGGCGGTGCCGGTTGCTGCGGGAGGCTCAGCCCGGGCAGCCCCGCCGGGGGCCGGGGAGCGGAGCCCGGCCTCCATCCTCCCTCCCAGCGGCTCTGCCCGGCACCCTGCGAGGTAGGGGGTCCCCTATTCCCCTTCCCCAAGGCTCCCCCAGCTCCTCCGGGCAGCGGTGGTGAAGGAGAGCCGCTGTCACTGCTGCTGGCTCCCTGCGGCCCTGGATGGATGTTTCAGGCCCGCAACATTTTTACCTTCCTCCAGGCCGGGATGGCGAGCGGGATGGTGGCAGGGGGAGGACAGGATCTCAGAGGGGCTGAGGGGGACCCCCGGGGTGGGAGGATGGGGGGCTGCTGCCCTGGGGAGGCTCTGACAGGTCTCTGCCTCGCTGGCTGCTGGAGTTGGAAAGGATGTGGGGAAGGAGGCAGGAGGAGGGAGGGCCCCAGGCTTCTCCCTCTTTTCATCACAGTGCGGCTCCTAAGGGATGATTTTGGGGTAAGGCTGTTCACAAGCGAGGGGGGTTCCTCCTCGCGGGGTGCTCTGGCTCGGGGGGTTTGGGCCCTGCCTGCAAAAACGCCGAGCAGCCGCAGTGGCAGCCAGAGCCGGAGGAAACCGTGGGACACACCACAGAATGCCCAGGATTCAGCCCCATCCGTGCCTTTGATGGGGGACTGAACATCGGTGGCCAGTTTTGGGACGATATGGTCCTTGGTCTCGCGCGGAGCGGAGCCGTGATTAGCATTTGCTGCTTTGCTGAGATGTTGCTCCAGCTCTGAGCGTCAGAGCAGAGCTCGGGAGAGGGGGGTGTAGAGGATGGGGGGGTGGGAGAGGGATTAGCACTTGTATGCTGAGTGCAGGGTTTGGATAGACTTGTAAGCATGGCTCCGAGCCACGCAATCAGCCGTTGGGAGCAATAAGAGGGTGGACTTTGGTGCCCATTCCCGGGGCGGTGCTGCCTTCTGTGGAACAGGGCCAAGGGGCTGTGGGAATCACAGGGAGCAAAAGCTTGTTCGAGCAGTTGCTTGAATTCTCAGCGCTTTATAACCTCTCTCATTAGGGTGTTGTGTGGTGGTTTGTTGTTTTTTTGGTTTTTTTTGTTGTTTTTTTTTTTTAGGGGGGGGGCTGAATTCTGTAGGATTTTGCATGCCACTGTCCTCCGAGAGCTTCCCAGTCATGCATTAAGCAGCGTGACTAACGCCTCTCTCATGTGGTTCAGTCTCTCTCACACTCTCCCCGTAGGGAGAATTGTGTGTGCGGAGGAATAGTTGTTTTGGGAGGGGTTTTTATTTTTAAGTAACTCTGCGCTCTGCCAGCAGGTCGGAAAAAGGTGCCTGGCACTGGAGAAGAAAGTGTGGGATGGCCCTTAGATCCCATGGGAAAATAGCCCCATGCCTTGGACTGGCCCCTGGGAAGCCTCTGTCTCCTGCTTTTCCCTGGTGGTGGAGGCTTCCGCCTCCTCCTCCTCCTCCTCCTCCTCCTCCTCCTCCTTCTCCTCCTCTTCACGCCCAGCTCTGGGCTCTCACGTCTGCGCTGTGTCATTCGCACCCCGAGGCACCAAACAGGATTCCTTACCTGGGTGAACCCTGGGCCCCTCGCACCCGCTGGCAATCCCTTGTGGGGTGATGGTCCCACTCAGCTTCTCAACCCCTCTCTTCCTCCAGCATCCCTCCTTTGGGAGTTTCCTTCACCTGCGGGAGTGGGGCTTGGGTTCAGGCTGCTTTACTGGAGGAGAAATCATGGGTGCTGGCCACCCTTGGGTGACTCCCTTCCTCCTTCTGGCGTTTCCAGCTCCCTGCTGGCTCAGGGCCACGTGAGGCATCACGCCAACGTTGGGACTTTCACCTTTACCTGCAATCTTCCACCTCACGTCAAGGCTTAGTCAGGACAGCACTACGTCATCGGCCGTCATGGCCCAGCCTAGTGCAAACAGGCTTGTGCAAACACACCGGTGGCGGGCACGGGTGCCTCTCCCAGATGGGCCATCCTCTGGAAACACCTTCCCAGGTCTTCCCCTTCTCCCTGTCCTTGCCGTTTGGCCATTTCCAAAGGGATCGGATCACCAGGGAGCAGGGTGGTGAAGCTCAGTGCAGGTTCAGGCACGCTGTGAAAGCAGGTGGATGTGTGGGAAGGGTCCGGTGTGAGCGCACACGCGTGCTGTGGGCAGGCACACGCGTGTCCCAGCACACGCAAGTACCCCCCGCAAGGGGTGACATCACACACATGTACAGACGGTGGTGACAAGGTGTCCTGGTTTGAGGTAAAATAGTGCCCACGCAGGCACACGCGTGTCTGGGTGCACACACAAGTGCGCTCAGGGCAGGAAGGCAAAGCCGTGCCCCTGGTGCAGGCACGGGTGTGCTCCTCGCAGTGCATGTACACATGTCGCATGACTGCGTGCCTTGCTAGGACACATATGTGCACATATGTGGTTCTTCCTACAGACATACAGTCGTGTTCTGGGCAGACACACAGGCGGATACACAGACACACGCGTGTGCGTGTTCACGCGTTGCTGGGTTTCGCCTGTATTGATGCAGAGATGCGCTGTGATTCTGCTCAGCCTCCTCCATCCTCAGCCCTGTGCAGTGATGGAGGAAGGAGGAAGCCTTGTTTTCCTCTTCCCTTCCTCCTGAGGACATACATCTCAGAGGTATCTTCCCACAGCACCGCTCTGGACAGTTATGCATGTCCTCGGCAAGGTGGAAATCCCTCTTCTCCGTGTGAAGGATGCTTGCAGGGCAAGGGAGCAGAGTCAAGCCAGGCTTCAGGACCATAGTTCCATCTCCAGAAACAGAGATGTATTTTCACCTGCGGAGGGAGAGCTTCTCTCTCCGTGCCGCCGATGAGGCACTCGTCTGTGGGAAAGCGGGAGGGGTGGTGGCACTGGCAGCTGCTGGCTTGTGGGAAGTGCCAAGGATGGACAGTTCAGGATGCTCCACTTGTTGAGGACCTGTACAGTGCCAGGGGAACCAGGAATTGGGCACTTGCTGTGTGGCAGCGTGGATGGTGGAGGAGTGCTCACCTCCAGTATGGAGAGAGGGAGCGATGGGAGTGATGAGAGAAGGTTGTTGCTGCTGCAGGGCCATGGCAGATGCTTCTGCATGTTGATTTTAGGGCATCCAGCCACTGGGCTTCCAGGGTGCGCATGAGTTGGGCTGCTCCCCTTCATGCTCATGGCTCAGCAGAAGCTGCGTGGGTGCTCTTGGATGCTGGAGGAGGAAGGTGTGTTCCCAGAACGGAAGGTGGGCAATGGGAAAGCTGGTGGCCAAGCACAGCACCAGGCAGGGGCTTGGTGACAGGGCGCAGAAGGGGACAGTCTCTACGGGGCTGGGGATGCACCTCTGCGGTGTGTGCACGCTGGGAGGAGGTTTCCAGTGACTGGGTGCCTGCGGTGCAGGGTGTGCAGTGTGTGTCTCTGCAATGCAGGGGGGCAGTACCCTCTGTCACTGCCTCTGCAGCGGGTGGGGTGGACACTGGCGGGCACCCAGTGCGTGCGTGCAGTGTCCCAGCCCAGAGTGGGAGGGAATGGGAAGGAACAGCGTGTCTGCAGCGAGGGAAGGGAGCAGTGTTTGCTGGCGCAGGGTGTGGGGTTGCCTAGTGACTGCGCGGCAGAGGGGAGATGCTGTGCCTCCCATTGCAGCGTGCAGGGGCTGTGCAGTGCCGCGAAGGCAGGGGGTCTGCCTGCTGGGGTACGTCTGCACTGCTGGGTGGGGTGGGCAGCGAGTCTGAGTCCCTCTAATACAGGGGTGGGCAGTGCCCCCTTGTCCTGCGAGGGGCACAGGTGGATGGCAGTGCCCTGCGTGCAGTGCAGGACAGAGGATGCTCAGGGTCCTGCATCCTTACAGTGCAGGATGAAGGATGCTCAGGGTCCTGCATCCTTACAGTGCAGGACGGAGGATGCTCAGGGTCCTGCATCCCTGCAGTGCCTTGTGTGCAGTGCAGGACAGAGGATGCTCAGGGTCCTGCATCCCTGCAGTGCCCTGTGTGCAGTGCAGGATGGAGGATGCTCAGGGTCCTACATTCCTGCAGTGCCCCGTGTGCAGTGCAGGATTGAGGATGAAGATGCCCGGGGCTCCTGCATCCCTGCAGTGCTGGGTGGGTGGTGCCTTCACATCTGGCAGTGTGAGAGTGGCAGTGCTGCCCTGTCAGCACTGCAGGGAGGGCAGTGCTGCTCTGTCCCTGCTGTGGCAGTGCCCTGCATCCCTGCAGTGATGGACGGGAGGTAGCTCTGTGTCCGCAGTGCAGGATGGAGGATGCTCAGGGTCCTACATTCCTGCAGTGCCCCGCGTGCAGTGCAGGATTGAGGATGAAGATGCCCGGGGCTCCTGCATCCCTGCAGTGCTGGGTGGGTGGTGCCTTCACATCTGGCAGTGTGAGAGTGGCAGTGCTGCCCTGTCAGCACTGCAGGGAGGGCAGTGCTGCTCTGTCCCTGCTGTGGCAGTGCCCTGCATCCCTGCAGTGCCTGGTGGGTGGCATCCCTGCAGTGCTGGATGGGTGGCAGCTCTGCATCCCTGCAGTGCCCCATGTCCCTGCAGTGATGGATGGATGGAATTCCTGCATCCCTGCAGTGGTTTGTGTCCCTGCAGTGCCTGGTGGGTGGCAGCTCTGCAACCCTGCTGTGCCCCATGTCCCTGCCGTGCCCCATGTCCCTGCTGTGCCCCATGTCCCTGCCGTGCCCCATGTCCCTGCAGTGCTGGATGGGTGGCAGCCCCGCATCCCCGCAGAGCAGGCAGAGCCCCTGCCCTCCTTTTGGTGCTCCTGTTTCTGCAGGGCTGGCAGACGCATGCAGTGCCTCTGTGTCCCCGCCGTGCGTGGCAGGCAGTGCCCCCGTAGTGCGTGGCACACAATGCTCCTGTGTTTCCCTGGTGAGAAGCTGTCTCTGAGCCTGGCCGGCTCCCATCGGGTTGCTGGCAGCGGGCTGCATGCAGTCCACCCTGCTAGTGTGCCTCCTTGGGTCTAATTACAGTTTGCGTGGTGACGAAGAGGGTGGACAGTGGCAGGAGTGGCTTCCTGCAAGTGACAGGAAGCCAGGGCTGAGGTTTCAATGACTGGGTTGCTCACTCGAGCAGGGCGTTGCAGGAACTTTTACAAGTCGGGACCGGTCTTCCCGGGCAGTCGCTTGTGGAGGCTGCCAGGAGACCAAGGCTGGGGCCAGCTCTGCCGGGCGAGCCCTTAAAGTGCCTTCCTTTTGGGGGGCTGCTTTGGGACCACGTGAAGTCCCGTGTGGCAGAGGGGATGCACTGAAAGGGATGCACCGGGGAAGAGGGATGGGGCGGAGTGGTCCCAGGGGCCCGGAGCTGCCTAACCTCCGGTGTCTGTGTCTCCTTCCAGCTCCCCTGCAGCGCAGGATGAAACCGCTGGCATCCTGCCTGGGCCTGTGGCTCCTCTTCCAGCTCCCTGCCCTGGTCTCCGGGACACGTGTGGTCTACAAAGTGCAGGAGGAACAACCCCCCAACACCCTCATAGGGAGCCTGGCCTCTGACTACGGCTTCCCAGACGTAGGACATCTCTACAAGCTGGAAGTGGGGGCCCCGTACCTACGTGTGGATGGCAAGACTGGGGACATTTACACCACAGAGACCTCCATCGACCGGGAGAGCTTGCGTGACTGTCAGCACCTCCTGCCCGGAGAGCCCTGCTACCTGGAGTTCGAAGTGTCCATCACTGACCTGATCTTGAACAGCAGCCCGCGTCTGCTGGAAGGACAGATAGAGGTGCTCGATATCAATGACAACACCCCCAACTTTGCCTCACCCGTTCTCACCTTGTCCATCCCTGAAAACACCAATATCGGGACGCTCTTCCCCATACCCCTGGCTATGGACCGGGACTCGGGTCCCAACGGTGTTGCCTCCTATGAGCTGACGGCTGGTCCTGAGGCCCAGGAGCTCTTTGGGCTGCAGGTGGCGGAGGACCAGGACGAGAAGCAGCCGCAGCTGATTGTCATGGGGAACCTGGACCGGGAGCAGTGGGACTCCTACGACCTGACCATCAAGGTGCAGGATGGAGGCAACCCGCCGCGGGCGAGCAGCGCCCTGCTTCGCATCACCATCCTGGACATGAATGACAACGCACCCAAGTTTGAGAAGGCCCTGTATGAGGCAGAGCTCTCTGAAAACAGCCCCATGGGACACTCTGTCCTCCAGGTGAGTGCGAGGGCTTCTTTCCTGCCTGACTGCAGCAGGGACAGCTCGGGCACCATTTATATGGCCACCTGCTGCCACAGCTTTTAAGGGATGGAGAGAGCCTAGAAGGGTTGCAAGCCATAGGAGCCCACAGTGTCACCCAGGGCCAGTGGGCAGGCAGGTCCCTGGGGTGTCACATCTGCTAAAACGAGGTTGGAGAGGACAGGCAGGGAGGTGCAGCCGGAGCAGGGGCTGCAGGACGTGATGGAGGGGCAGCGGCAGTGCTGGCGGGTGTGCGGGGGCAAGGCTCCGGGTTGTTGGGAGGGTTACAGGGAGGGCTGGGACCCGAGGTCCATGGGGAGCCTGGCTTCATGCCAGGCCAGTTTCAAAGCCACCCGCAGACAAGACACAGACCCTTTCATAAGTTGCATTCCCTTGGCCACTCCATGGAAACTCCGGCTCTTGCAGGAGATGGGGACCAGGCAGCATCCCTGCCACCCATCCCAGCGGGGGGCTGCCCGTGACTTCGGGGGTGCTCTGCTGTCTGCAGGGTCCAGTGGCTCTGCCCCATCTCAGGCAGTGGCACAAACTGGCCCAGGGTGCCCGAGGGGATGCATCTCAGTGGATTTGGCTTGGAGGGGGCATTGAGATGATAGTAGCCGACATCTGTTTATCTGCAGCTGCCATCTTAATAAGCGGAGCGCGGCCAGCTCTCATCTGCTGGCTAATTCTGATGTGAATTTTTTAAGAATTCATTTTTCACTGTTAAGAGAATGGAAGTTGGAAGCAGATAAGGGAGCCGCGCGGCCGGGAGGAGAATGGGCTGAGACGCTGCCGCTGCTGCCATTGCTCAGCTTTTATCTTTCAGGGGGAAAATGACTTCCGCCTTTTTTTGTGAGTGGAGGTAAAAGGTGGAATTTACATTTAACAACTTTCGTTCTCCATCCAAATCTGCTGAGCAAGATAACGGCGGAGCAGCAAATGGTGCAGAGAAGAGGCAGCTCGGAGAGCCGATTAGGGAGGCAAATGTTAGACAAACCTCATCTTCTTTAGAAAGCAAATAATAGGCGTAGAGGCAGGTTTATGCGAATGCAGAGCTCCTGACGAGCGGGCAGGGATGGCTGATGCCGTGCAGAGTTTAGGCAGCCTCAGTCCCCACTTGGCTGCATCCCTGAACGCTGGAATGGAGCTGCTGCGGCTCTGCACATCCTCCCTTCCCTCCTCCTCATCCTCACCTTGGCCAGGCAGCTGCTCGAGCCCCAATTTGGGGAGGGTTTTTGCGGAGCTGGTGCAGGCAGAGCCGTTCCTCCACGCTGCTGCCTGGATTGTGGCGGCAAGGGTTGGCAAGGCTTCCCGGAGGATTCCCTGCGTGCTGCAGCTGGCCAGGAGGGGAGCACGGCTGACCGGCCCAGCCGGTTTCACTGGAAGAGCAAGGAGAAGCCTCCCTGCCGGAGGGCTGCTCCCAGCTGCTCTGCCGGTCCCAGGCTCTTTGCCCCATAGTCCTTGGCCCCAGAAGAGGAAATCCTGGTTTTTCCCCCCGAGCCGACCCCAGAGGAGGCTGCGGCAGGCAGCGCGGCAGTTTGCAGAGGGGCTCACACCGCCTTGCCCTTCTGCTCACCGTTTCTCCCTCCATCCCACAGGTGAAAGCCAATGACTCGGACCAAGGTGCCAACGCCGAAATCGACTACTCCTTCCATCAAGCCTCGGACATGGTGCGCCGGCTGCTGCGCCTGGACCGCACCACCGGGCTCATCACCGTGCAGGGGCCCATCGACCGTGAGGACGTCAACACCCTCAAGTTCTCCGTCATGGCCAAGGACAAGGGGGCTAACCCCAAGAGCGCCCGCACCCAGGTGGTGGTCACCATCAAGGACATGAATGACAACGCACCCTCCATAGAGATACGGGGCATTGGGCTTGTCACCCACCAGGATGGCATGGCAAACATCTCGGAGGACGTGCCAGTAGAGACAGCAGTAGCTCTGGTGCAGGTGTCCGACCGAGATGAGGGTGAAAATGCCGTGGTGACCTGTGTGGTGGCTGGCGATGTCCCATTCCAGCTGCGGCAAGCTAGTGAAACAGGGAGTGACAGCAAGAAGAAATACTTCCTACAGACCACCACGCCACTGGACTACGAGTCGGTGAAGGAGTACACCATTGAGATTGTGGCAGTGGACTCGGGGAACCCACCTCTCTCCAGCACCAACTCTTTGAAGGTGCAGGTGATGGACGTGAATGACAACGCGCCCGTCTTCAGCCAGAGTTTCACTGAGGTGGCCTTCCCTGAGAACAACGAGCCTGATGACCTGGTGATGGAGGTGAGTGCCACCGATGCTGACAGTGGCTCAAACGCCAAGCTGGTTTACTCCCTGGTGACAGACCCCTCTTCCAAGGGCTCCTTCACCATTGACCCCGACTCTGGGGAGATCCGGGTGAAGGCAGTGCTGGACCGAGAGCAACGGGAGCGCTATGAGTTCTTGGTGGTGGCGGCAGACAAGGGCAGCCCCAGCCTCAAGGGCACAGCATCTGTGGCCATCAACGTCATGGACAGGAATGACAACGACCCCAAGTTCATGTTGAGCGGCTACAACTTCTCAGTGATGGAGAACATGCCGCCCCTCAGCCCTGTGGGCATGGTGACGGTGATCGATGCTGACAAAGGAGAAAATGCCCGCATCCAGCTCTCGGTGGAGCAAGACAACGGAGATTTTGTCATCCAGAATGGCACTGGCACCATCCTCTCCAGCATCTCTTTTGACCGGGAGCAGCAGAGCACGTACACTTTCCGACTCAAGGCGGTGGATGGTGGGGATCCTCCCAGGTCTGCCTACGTGGGGGTGACCATCAACGTCTTAGATGAGAATGATAATGCCCCCTTCATCACTTCACCCTCCAATGCCACCTACAAACACATCCTGCCCCACACCAGCCCTGGCCAGCAGGTGAGCAAGGTCAAGGCGGAGGACATTGACTCTGGCGTCAACGCAGAGCTGACCTACAGCATCACAGGAGGCAACCCCTTTGAGCTCTTCCAGATCTCCCCTCACAGTGGAGACATCACCTTGGAGAAGGAGATCCTGCGCAAGCACCATGGCCTGCACCGCTTGGTAGTGCGCGTCAATGACAAAGGCAAGCCCTCACGGCATGGCACAGCACTGGTGCACTTCTACGTCAACGAGACGTTGGCCAACCGCACGCTGCTGGACACACTGGTGGGGCACAGCCTGGACACACCGCTTGACATAGACATCGCTGGAGACCCTGAATACGAGCGCAGCAAGCAGCGAAGCAACATCCTCTTTGGAGTCATTGCTGGCATCGTGGCCGTCACTCTGGTCATTGTGCTGGTTGTCCTGGTGCGCTACTGCCGGCAGCGGGAGGCCAAAAGCGGCTACCAGGCAGGCAAGAAGGAGACCAAGGACCTGTATGCGCCCAAGCAGGCCAGCAAGAGCAGTAAGAGCAAGAGCAAGGTGAAGAAGAGCAAGTCCCCAAAGCCACCCAAGCCCACGGAGGATGAGGAGGAGACAGGGCTGCAGAAATCGCTCAAGTTCAACCTCATGAACGACTCTGTCAGTGACAGCCCCCGCATCCACCTGCCCCTCAACTACCCACCGGGCAGCCCAGACCTGGGTCGCCACTACCGCTCCAACTCGCCGCTGCCCTCCATCCAGCTGCAGCCTCAGTCGCCCTCTGCCTCCAAGAAGCACCAAGTGGTGCAGGACCTGCCGGCCACCAACACCTTTGTTGGCACCGGGGACAACAACTCGACAGGCTCCGAGCAGTACTCGGACTACAGCTACCGCACCAATCCCCAGAAATACACCAACAAGCAGGTAGGAGAGCTCATCCTGAGGCCGGCAGCGGCTCCCCCCCTGCACCGGGGAGCCATCTGGACAGAGGTGTGGGAGTGAGCGTGGACTGGCCCCCAGCCCCGCATGCGTGGCCCTGGGGGGGGCTGGCAGAGGACTACCCCGGAGCTGAGCCACGAAGCCTGGTCGTGGGGCGGGGAGGGAGGGAATGGGGGTGGTGGCAGGGGTTGTGGTGGGGAAGGCCAAAGACTGTCGGAGCCCTTGTCAGAGCGCCCGGGGCTGGGTCCTGGGGGCACTGCCTGGGTGAGGGTGAGGCGAAGGGCGCTGCGTGCATGTGCCTCTGCATGTGGATCTCTGGGGAGGGAATCCCACCCGCGCGGGTCCCCTTTGGGGACTGGCTCTAATAACACAGAGGAGGGCAACGTCCACCCTCCCACCCATCCCTCCGCTTGGGCTGACTGGTGGGGAGGAGAGACCCGTCCTGCTCCTGCCACAGCTCTGGGTCCCCAGCCCTGCCCCTGTCTGGGGAGCAGCAGGGAAGGCCCTAGCCTTGCTGTTGCCAGCCCGGCTCTGCTAGTGCGGCTGAACCTTTCGCCGTCCCTGCGCAAAGCTGCCCAAAAAGGGAGTTTTGCACCCGCTGTGGCTGCCCGGGCAGGCGGGGCTGGGTGGAGGAGCAAAGCTCTGCCTTTTTCCCAGGCTTAGGCTTGGGCTTCCCCCAGGCTTGGGCCCACTGCCATAGCCAGCGCGGTGAGAAACCGGGCTTCCCTTAGCATGAGCATGGGGGCCCGGAGCTACGGCTCTGCGGGAGCCGTGCTGCAGCCGCAGAGGAGGAGGAGGAGGAGAGCGGATCCGGGTGGCCAGGGCGCTTCCTCTGGGTGGCACGGGGCTGGCCGTGTCTCGTGCTGGGGGCTGGAGGAACGGGGCACTGGGGTCTCTGCTGCGTGCTGCGGTCGGGTCACTGCTCTTGGTCTAACCAGGGTTTTCTGCTGCGTGCGGGGCAGGGCAGAGGTAGGTCTTGGCTGCGGACCGGGAAGGGCTGCTCGCTGGTGTGCACTGGAGCTTGGAGCTCTCCCAGGAGGTCATGGGATGAGCCCAGAGCTTGCAGAACCCTCTTTCCTCAGGCTGTCTGGCCAGTTACCTTGCACCACATTTCTGCTTTGGCGCCTGTCCGGTCTATCCTTAAATGGCTAGGGAGGGAGAGGGGAGACGAGTGACTTTGCCTTCTTCCTGGGGCCCCGTGGTTGAGGACCACCCACTCCCCCACCGTGCTGTACCCTCTGTGCTCTGTGGAGACCCCTGCTCCCTTCTTTGTACCCCGGTAAGCGGCAGGCTGGGCTCCTGCCGTGGGGCTCAGCTCAGCTGCCCTGTTGGATTTGACTTCAATAAAGTTTTCTATTTTTGACCAGTTGTGCCTTATTTTCCCTGTTGCCCCCTGAAGAAGCTCTTGCTCCCAGCAATTTCCCAGGCATATTTTCCATGTCCCCAGCCACCAGAGCACCCAGGCCCCGCAGCGCCCAGAAGTGATGCTCACGTGGGTTAGCCATCTCCACAAGTCCTCCACCGTGCCCCAGCGTGACTAGTCCAGAGGCCTCATCGTATCCATCCCCTCCTTCCCAGATTGACATCTCCCATCTCCAGAGGGCCTAGGAGATGGCTTTCTGCAGGTCATGGTTCACAGCACATGCATGTACATACACACACAGGTACATGTGTGTCACGAAGCAACCATCTCACCTTCCTTCCATCCCAATACCCCTATGCATTGTTTCTCCTGGTTCATCCCCATGCCCTTCTGAGTCCCACCAACGTCCCAAAGACAAGTGCGTGGAGGAGCAGGTCCCAGCCACGCGGTGCCTGGCTAGCATGACCCAAATCCTGCCGGCGAGGGCTGGAAGACGCCTGCCTCTCGCCCGCCGCAGTGCTGGAATGAGGACGCACATGGTTGCAGATGGAGCCTCGGTGCGTCAGCAGCGCCAGGGGGGAAAGCACCCAAAGCAAAGGTGCTCCCCCCAACCCCGGGATGCGATGGGCACCCTTGCAGCACAGGAGAGGTCCTCCCAGGCATGCTCACAGGCGGCAGTGGGGCTGTGGGAGGGCGATGGAGACAGGCGGCCACGCGACCCATAAATCTGGCTCTGCCCCTCCTGGCGGGCAGGCTGGGGGCAATGCTGCTGCTGTGGGGCTTGCTCAGGCTCTTATCTCCAGTGGACTGGAGAGAGGATGGATCCTGGTAGGCAGGAGCAGCACAACAACTCTTCCGCAGGCTCTGGATGGGGCCATCCTACATCGCCCTCCCTCCAGCCAAGCATCACATCTCTGGGACCCCCTTCCCATCCACCCCTTCTTCTTTCTCATGTTTTTTTCTTTCAAACTGGGGCAGACATCCCTGTGCCTGTCACACCAGCTTCACCTCTTCCCCAGGGACTCCAACCGGCCACACCAGGCTGCTGGAGAGAGAGGAGCCCTGGCGCTGGGAGAGATTAGATCATCCGGGGAAACCAGTGGTTCTGGCTTCGGTGGTTTCATCCCTGTGCCAGCCTTGGCTCTCACAGCCTCCTAGTTTGTTTTGCTAACAGCATAAGGTTTTATCTTGAACCGTCCAGGAAGTGTCTGGGCCTCCTAGGCAGGCAGGGCTGGGACCTGCGGGGAGATGCGATGGCTGCAGAGGAGGAAAGGAGACACCAGCAACCACCTAAATAACTAGTCCCTGCAGGGCTGGGCAGGGCAGTCTGGGGGCTTGGCTCAGTCTCCCTATCTGCTTCCCTTTGGGAACTTTCTGGGAGAAGTTTCCCTTCTTTTCTTGTCCTCGGCAGCTCTTTGATGAACCTGGGGCAAGAACACCACCTCTCAGATGCTGGCGTAGGGAGCGTCTCTCTCTTTTTTCTTTTACCCGTCTCCCAGGCTCCATCCTTTGGGGCTTTTTTATACCAGGGCTGGGGGGGGCGGGCAGAAATTCTAGATCTTTTCCTGGCTACATAAACCCAAGACTGCCCCAGGTCCTTACAGCCCCCTACCATCTGAGAAGCTGGCTGGAGTGATGTTAACTTCAGCGAGCTACTGCGAGCTCAGCAGAGGTGCCCGCATCTGCCTGCAGGCTTGGGAGCACGGCGCAGTATTAATTACTCTCTGTGGGGGGGTGGGGGGGAGGGAGGAGGGAAGGAGTAATATTGTAACCGTAATGGACAGAATTAAATTGTCTTGTTTTAGAATTTAGCTTAGAGTCTCCATAAATTGCAGGTTTAGGTGTTGACAGATGTCTGGGAAAGTCTCCTACTGTCCTGGGTCAGTGGATTTTTCCTCAAGGTCGTTCACGTGGAATGAGCTGATAAACGGATCCAGAAACGAGCTGCAGATGGAGCTGAGGGTTCATGGGGGACCTGCCCTGTTTTTCCCCAGTTTCAGAAAGGCACTGTGCTGGAAGCAGTTCCCAGGCACTGCAAATCAGATCCTGCTCCCGGGATCGACTGTGCTTGGTTGGGAGGTGGCTCTGGGGTGCAGAGAGTGAATGCGTGAGCGCGGCAGCGAGGTCTGGGGGGCTGAGCCCCAGCTGTGCTGGGAAGGGTGACCAGGCTCTGCAAAACAACTGGCAATGCCCAGTGGCTTGTGAGCACCAATGGGGCACTGATGGGAGCTGGGGAGCACAAGAAGGGGTGAGGAGTGGGGTGTACTCCATGCCGGCTTGTGGGGAGCTGGTGAGGATGCTGAGAACCCCAGGAGTGAGGCCCGATTGGTGCGGTGGCTCCTGGTAGGTCTGTATGGGGGGGGAATTGGGTTTATGGTGGGGATAGCTGCCCTGTGGGGCATTTGGGACCTCAGAAACGATGAGCTTCAGCCAGGGGAGATGAACAACCCCGTGGTACAGTCTGTGCAGCCAGGGATGGCGTGGGTGTGCGCAGGCTGTGCTGCAGGGGGAGGTGGCAGCGGGGTGTGCTCAGCCCACGCTCCGTGCGTGGGAGGTGGCAGCGGGGTGGTCACAGCCTGCGCTCCACAGAGGGGTGGCATGGGGGTCTCTGTGGCAGGGGGACATGTGCAGGCTGTGCGGCAGGGGTTGGTGATGCAGGCGGGGGGATGCAGCCTGTGTCTCCTCTGGGAGGAGGTGGCACAGAGAAGGGTACAACCCTTGTCCCCCGAGAAGGTGGCAGAGGAGTGTGCGCTGCGGGGGGAGGCATGGGGGGGCTACGCAGCCAGTGCCACAGTAAAAGGAGGTACAGTGTTATGTGCAAGCCGTGCTGTGAGGAGTTCCGCAGCCAGTACCACAGTAAAAGGGGGCACAGTGTTACGTGCAAGCTGTGCTGTGAGGATTGGTGACTGTGGGGTGTACACAGCCTGTACATGATGGGAGGTGATGGTGGGGTGTTCATAGCGTGCAGCCTTGGGCGGGTGATGACTCCTCTGTAAGCAGCGTGTCTGCAAGGAGGCAGTGGTGCTTATTTCCCTAACCCATCACGGGGAGCGTTGGGTCTCTCCTGCCTGACAGTCCCCAGCCCCACCAGCGCTTGGGACCTCATCCTTTTCTCCCTTGAAGGCTTGCTCAACCTGTACTACCTGCCTCGGGCTCCTGGGTGGCTCTCATCTCTGGCCATTTCCCCTCTTGCCACTCTACTGAGCCAGATGTAGCTTACTCTTCCCTGCCCTCCTCTTCTTCTTGCTTCTCTGACCCCCAGGTTTCCCCCTGCCTGATGCCCTTGGAGCCAGCATTGGTCTGTGATGAACACAGGCTTCCCTATCTTGGTTCTGGGGGACTTCTCCTTGATTTTCCTCCCACTCTTCCCTCTTTTCTTTCACGATTCTATCTGCTTCTCTTCATCCCTCTCTCCTGATCTCTTCCCTGCTCTGCTCGGGCTTTGACCTCCCCCTTCCTTGTTGCTTTCCCCTCCCCATCAGTCTCTCCTGACGGGCTGTCTGCTGGCCCGGCTACAGAGGGATGCTGAGCCCTCCGTGGCGCAGGGCTGAGTCCCTGGCTGGCTCCGACAGCCGAGCTGTGCATCCCCTGCGCGATGAAAGCGCTGGCTGTGTGGGCAGCCGCCCGGTCCAAGCCGTGCTGATTGATATTCCCAGCACTGCTCTGCCCGCTCGGCCGGGCTCTCAGCTGCAGTGCTGTTCCCTGTGCTCAGACCAGCGGGGGCCAGCCCTGCAGCCTGCTTCAACAGTCACCCAAATCCTGGGGCAAAACCCACCCCTGTGACGGGGACTGTCCCCGGGGACTTTATGGCCCCCCCTTGCCCAGAGAGGAGAATCACAGAATCACAGAATGGCAGGGGTGGGAAGGGACCTCTGGAGATCATCTAGGCCAAACCCCTGCCAAAGCAGGGTCACCCAGAGCAGGTTGCACAGGAACATGTCCAGGTGGGTTTGAATGGCTCCAGAGAAGGAGATTCCATACCCTCTCTTGGCAGCCTCTTCCAGGGCTCTGCCACCCTCAAAGGAAAGAAGTTTTTCCTCATGTTGAGATGGAATTTTCCATGCCCCAGTTTGTGCCCATTGCCCCTTGTCATGTCCGCAGGCACCACTGAGAAGAGCCTGGTCCCATCCTCTTGCCACCTGCCCTTTAGCGATTGCTCAACATCGATGAGATCCCTTCTCGTTCTTCTATTCTCCAGGCTAAACAACCCCAGGTTTCTCAGCCTTTCCTCAGCAGAGAGATGCTCCAGTCCCTTGATCATCTTCATAGCCTCCACTGGATTCTTTCCAGTAGTTTGCTGAACTTCTTGAACTGGGGGGTCCAGAACTGGACACAGTTGAGCCATAGATGAAGGTTTGCTGAACTTCTTGAACTGGGGGGCCCAGAACCGGACACAGTTGAGCCATAGATGAAGGGGGTGGAGGGTGGGGTGCCCCCAGGTGAGGACAGAGATGGGATGTTCTGGGACGGGGTGGAGAGGAGGCTGGGGTAATGAGAGGGTACATGATGTAGGGCAGGATGGGGTGGGGTGTTGCGGGGGAGAGCGAGGGCTAAAGGATGCATGGAGTGAAGGAGCTCAGAGCAGCTCTGTCCCTGGGAACTATGTCAACTCAAGGTGGAGAGGGTGTGGGGCAGCAGTGAAGAGGTGGATGCTGTGTGCTTGTGTCCCTGGAGCTGGGGTCCACCCGGGACTCCCGGTGTCAATCATGTCCAAGGGCCATGCAGCTGGGCATGGGCTGACTCAAGCCGGGGCTGTGCCAAGGTGGGTTGCAAAGAGCAGGAGCTCTTCATGGGGTCTTGGGCTCTCAGCCTCTGTGGTACCCTGCCCAATCTCTCTTTTGATGGCATGTTCTTTTGAAAGATGCCTGTGGAGCCGAGCCCTGTGCCAAGCCCAAAACACCTTCCTCCCCCTCCGCCCTCCATCCCCACACAAACCTGTCTTGTGAGAGCACCTGCCCATGAAAACCCGGGCACAGCCCATGTCCATGGGAGAGCTGTGCTCCTACGTACTGCCCCGTAAGATGCAGTTACTCAACCCAAGCTCTGCTCTTGGGAGAAACCAAGATGGTCAATGGAGATTACTCCAAAGGGGACTCTTCCCACAGTCCCCTGCTCCTTCGGTGCCCCAGGAAGCCCACAGTCTGCTCGGCTAAGGCAGAAAAGGATTGAACATTGGTGAGGAGGAGCCTGGCTGCAGGGTCACAGGCCACCTTGGTTCCCCTCTTCTTGTCACTTCTAACACTAGCTGCCGCATCCATCACTCCAACCTGGATGAAGCTTAGTCTTGGTTTCACCTCTGGGAGCCAGGGTGACCTGTGACTTAGATCCACTCAGCCCCCGCCGAGTAGGTCCCTTGTTGACCTTGTTTTCTCTCTGTCTTTCTGAACTTTTCTGCAGGTCTCAGTCTGCACCTTTGAGGACCTGCTTTCCATATCCCACCAGTAATATAGGTTTCTTTTCCTAGTGGGGTTCCCGATTCAACCCTGTGGTAGAGAGCACAAGAGGAAAAGGAGATCAGACAAAGAAAACAACTTGCTAAGATCCCTTAAAAACGGCTCCTAGTTGTTTTGCATCCATGTCTTCCCATGGTGTAAGCTGTTTACTGCCTCACTCCTTCAGATGCTCACAGGAAAGAGTGGGTGGGAGAGTAGGTTTGTGACCTGCAAGGAGGGCAGGAGAAAGCTCATACATTGTGTCATCATTTACAGCCATTTTGGCATTCACAGCCATGCCCTGTGGATCCTACCCAAAGATCCCTAAAGAGGCCTCTGCCCCAGGAGGTAAACATCCCTCTGAGCACCTCTTCACTTGCAAAATACCCCTCTCCTGATCTATTATCTAAACAGGGCATGGCTGGGCAGCCGCTGATCTTGGCAAGTTTCATCAAAGCTGTCTTTAGAGCCATCATTTGGGGAGGGCAGCAAATCACCACCTCTCCTTTGGAACTGCTCCTACTCCTTAGCAAAGCTGTGGGAGCAGAGTGCCCTGATTCAGCTCCTCCGAGACTTCTCTAAAGGCCTGAGCAACCTGAAAGCCTGGAGCTATTTAGCTCCCACGTGGCCTGGTTTTCACATGCTCCAAACTCCCCAATGCTCTTGAGCAGCTGCAAAGCCACTGCCAGGGAGGCTCTGACAGATATCCCATCCCTGCTGTGGGGGGAACTTCTTGTCTGAGCTCCGGACTGAGATCGTGCTCTAAATGTCTTGCTAATGTGATGTCTGATGTTCCTCTTACACTAATCTGTTAATCTTTCTGCTTCTTCATCAAAAGCACTCAAGCCCAGTAGAAAGAAAAATCAGTCTTTCAGATGTTTGAAGAGCCCTTCGTTATTATTCAGGCTGGCCAAGACCTTTTAGGGTGTTGTGATTCAAGGCCCTGGGAGTGCCTGGAGGAGCTTGGGCTGTTTTTTTCCAAGGATTTCAAGTAGATCATAGTTTATTAAGGGCTATCATGATGTCTGTTGCCCAGAGAAGAGAGCTGAGAAACCTTCTTTAATTTAGGAAATTTTCCTTGAGCCACGATCTGCAATGTCTGGCCCGAGGACTTGATATTTCCCCCAGGATTTTAGGACAGGGTAAAAGCCAGCTGTCCTCAGCTCATCTGCACCAGGGGTCCTGTGCTGGCATGAGTGGTGATGCCAGACCAGTGCAGGCAAGATAAGTGGCCTTAACAAGCCTTACAATATTACTTGTCTTACCTGTTTGATCTCTCCAAATGAAGGCTTGTCTTACCCAGTATCATCATTCATCATTAGGCGCAGGTTGGTTGCAGACCACTAAAGCGAGGGCTCTGCTGATGGCTACACCTTATTGGTGTGGAATAGACACAATTCCTTCACTGAGCAGGAAAAGCTTTTGCCCTTTGCCTATAGACATAGAGGTGGTTAGAAAACAGGGTTGCCATCAGAGGAAAATTTTCAATTTGAAAAGAAATCAGCAAGAATTGACTTTTTTTTTTTTTTTTCTATTTTGGCTCAAGTCAATCAACGCATATAGAAGTATAAATATAGATATTTTTCCTAATAATTTCTAAAGGCACGATTCTGACTGACCTTTTTGAATGTAACTTCATAATTAATACTTGGCTTGAATTCTGAAGTGAAAGCTACCTTTGCAAGAGCATCATTTTTTTTCATTTCTGCGCGTCAGCAAAGATATCCCCCCTGCCCCATCTTTGAAACAAGAGACTCACTTGAAAAATGATCTGATTCCAACAAATTGACATCTTTTTCCATTCCAAGTCTTCCTTGAAGCATTCCTGGTTATCTACTTTTTAGAGTCCCGAGTCTACGGCTTGGAAGCCCCTGCTCTCCCCAGAGCTTTCAATACTGTCTGTCAGCTCCACTGGGGGCAACTGGGAGCCAGATTAGCTCATTATTTTCCCAGCATTATTTTCCCAGTCCGCAGCTGTTGGATTCCTCGAGGGCTTTATTCAAGTGTTACTCCCAGTCCTAGAACCTTTTTCTCCCCGGGATCTTCAGATGGTTTTAACGTGATTATGAGACCTCCTTCTGTGTCCTGAGCAATTTCCGCTCTGTACCAACTATCTACAAAATGGCTCTATTATCAGCTTGAAGGTGATAGACATTTCAGGACACCACGGTCAGTCCAATTTAGACATTATTCCATAAAGATTATGACCCCTTTAGATTTTATGATTCACCCTTCAGATGATTTATTTCCATATTTTCCTTTCCAGTCTTCATTTCAACCAAAGAAAAGCCAAATTGCACATCCTTGAAGGGCTCAGAACTCTGATAGGCTGAGAGGTTAGGCAATCTCTGTCCCGAGGCTGTCTAAATGGGTTTCTAATTGCGTTAGATCTTGCTATGAGTTAGATAAATTCGATCTGACCAGGCAGGTTGGCACCGGGCTTTGGCGGCTTCTTTGAGCATCATGCAAATTTCAGGAGGCTTCAGGGCACCTATGTGGAGTCAGCCCACATTTTACCCAGATTTATTCATTAAATAGCGCCTTGGGATGCGATGTCCATTTTAGGATGGCTTTTCTGCTATCATTATTTCTGCAGGACTCGTAGCACCTCTCTTCTGACTGCAAGGTCAGCACTTGCTAATTGTCAGTAATGGAAGCCATGCGAACAGCCACTTAGGAGAGAGGCTCTTCAGACAATGCCAGGGTTTGGGTGGTGTGATTCACACTGGTCCCTGTGTGTCTTTCCTCCAGTTGTGGATTCCTTCTGGTAGCTTCATTTGTCAACAGTGAAAGAGCTAAAAGGTTGCTGGGGACAACCCTCACTTTGGACACTAGGATGGGGATGGACACAGGGCTTTTTGGGCAGACCACAGCTGTCAAACAAGACCTCATGACCATCAGATGGACCAGAATTGTCAGCCCTGTTGCTAATGTGCTTTGTGCAACCACAGCAGTTGTGATGTAGGTGACCCCAGCAAATTGTCAGACTGATAGATCAGAAAACTGGGCCTTGAAATTGTCAGTGCTCATTTGAGACACCATGTTCAAATTTGGGGAGGCCTGAAAGGTTTTTTTTTGAATGCAGGAGGGGTATTACCGGTGTGCATAGACCACACCTTTGCCTAGAGTTGGGTCCATCTATCTCCCTCCCTTGTTTGTGCTGGTTGGAGCTCCAGACAGGCAGTTGTCATGCCCAGTTGCTCCATCCCTCCCTTGTCCAAAGCAGACAGAGCCACGGGGATCCGTTCCCTTGCCCTGCAGCAGCTTTTTCCTCATTTTCTTCATGTTGTGCTAAAAGGGAACAAGCCAGTCCTGCCAGGGAACTGAAGCTCTGGCATGATTTGTTCCACTGTACGAAGTGATAGTGAGCTTTTGTGCTTCTGAAAATCTGGACCTGGAGGTGCTGTGGCAGGCCAGGGAGGAACCTCTGGGACAGACAGGATCCCCAGACTGTGAAAGGGGCCAGAAGGGCAGAGGAGGGAGAAGCAGAGGAGCAGGGCGTTACCATAGGTCCAGAAGGCTGACACCAAGCCAGAGTAGCATTTACTTTTGCCGCTTGTATTCAAACTCTCTCCCTCTCTTATCGTGCTGCTCTGTCTGGTGCCACGTGGCATTTCAAACTCTTCACATCAGGTGCAGGTACGGCAGCCCCAGCCGTGAGGGTGGGTGCAGGACAAATGGGGGATGCTCTTGAGGGGTCTCTTCTCCGAAAGTCAGTGCAACGGCTGGTCAGTGTACTACTGGGGTAGCACAGGAAAGGATGGGAAGAGCTATCTGCTCTGACTCCCTCCTCACCCTAAAACACCAGCAGAAGTACATGCTGTTGCTCAGACGAGCTGTAAAATGGTCGACTGCCTGTGGCCTGAGCTGAGCTTGTGTCCTGTTTCCTAGAGCCAGAGTGTTGCCCTGGATGGTTCTTGGTGATTCAGGTCCAGCTTTCCTCGAGGCTTGCCCTGGTTTCCACAGGCACAATATTCCCCTCAGCCTCCTGCTCCGAAGCCCACGCTGTGTTGCGCTGGAGCCCTGCTCCTCTCCAGACATGACACTAGCAAATAAAATAATTCTCACACGTAGCAAAGCCTCCATACATGAAAAGGTGGATCTGTGTAGCTTGCGGCATGGTCCCTGGGCTTATCTTTTTTTCTTTTTTTTTCCCCCAGTAACCGGGGATGCTGCATAGCTACAGGTTGGTTTGTAAAAGAGAGGGGGTTCATGAATTAATCTGAAGTTGACTAACTCATGTGCTACAATGGCTCCCTTGTCACTTATTTTTATATTCTGGGCATTGGGTCTGACATTGCCTTTCGCTTTCAGCCCTGTGAGTTGCTGCATTGTGGCGGCTGTTGGGGAAGCAAGCTCCTTTGGCAGCTGGCTGAAAGGCCGTTGAGGCTCCTGGCATGTGGGGAGGCGCAGGAGCGATTGGAGGCTGCCAGATGAGCCCATTAGCCGCAGTTCCTGCTTTCGAATCAGCAGCGAGGTAGTTAACAATTTTGATATTTCCCCTTCAGCATTAATCAGCAGCTCATGGGGGAGCAGGGCAGCTCACCTCCATGGGGGCTGTTGCACCACACCATTTGTGTCGGCAAGGAAAGAGTGCCCGGGACAGATTTTCAGGTTTCCTTTGTGAACAGAGCTATTTCTGGTCCGTCAGATGGGACCTCATCTCCTGCCTCTTGGTCCATGCTGCCTGTGCAGGGGGTGATGCCGTGCGTTTGGGGGGAGCTGGTGCGACATCCCGCAACCCTGTTCCCTCGTAGCACGGCTCTCATTTTGGCTGAGTTCGTTTTCCCTGGGTTTAGCAAGGAGAAATATTTTGGTGCAGGTCCTGGTGAGAACTGGAGGTGTGTGCCATGAAAGAAAGAGGCAGGAGGGAGTGGGGCTGAGGAGGAAGGGGGTCTCCTTAGTCCCCTCAACGGTGGGGGCCCTCAAGGTAGAGGGCATCAGGACAGAGAAGCCCCTTGGCAGGGACCGGTGTTGGGTGGTTTTGGGGTGTGCAGCCAGGACCAGGCAGGCTGGGGAAAGCTGTTGGGGAGAGCCCGAGAAAATTACTCATCAACACAAGTCCCTGCTATTGTCAAATAAGCCCCAAAATTGGAACCTTGGGTGTGACCCTGGCTTCCCCGTTGCGGAAAGGCGGTGGCAGAGGTGGAACAGGCACCGAGAAGGGCAGCAGAGCTGGCCCGACCTGCCCAGCATCTGCAGGAGGACAGGCTGCACGTACCCGCCTGCTGCAGCTCGCGGAGAACCCAGCAGAGCGGGATGCAGCACAGATCTGTGAAATTGGAAAGGGGTAGAGCGAGGAGCAATTACTCATGTTTTCTCATAACCCCGCAGGTAGGAGAGGTTCAAGGAAAAATTACCAGGCAGCAGATGTAAAAACCAAAGGGAAGTACTGCTCGGCGTAGCACATGGGCAGAGAGCTCATTGCTGCAGGATGCCAGGGAGGGCAAAAGCAGGCGTAAGCTCAAAAAACAGGCGTGAGAGCACTTGACGGAGGATGGGGGTCATTAAATGTATGAGCTGCAAATGATTCCTTGCTCAGGAAAAAAAAAAACAACAACAAACGAACCTGAGCTGCGGCACAACAGAAACCCACAGGATTTACCAGGGGATGAATGTCTTCATCAGAGCATCCGCCGTCGCTGGAGGCAGCTGCGGGTGCTCCCTGTGGAAAGTGGGGGACGGGGACTGGGTTCAGTCCTCAAATGTACAGGCTGGAACAGGCAGGTCTCCCCATCAGAAGTACAAGAGTGAGCGCTGGGGAAAACCTTGAAAGGAAGTTTTTTTTCCGGAGCCATAATTCCTCAGCTAAGAAAACAGACGGCTTTGCCCCAAATCCCATTTCTAGTGCAGCGGCAAAGTGGAGACAGCAGTTAGAAATAGAAAAACAATAAATACTGGAGTGGGGGGAGGAAAGGGAAAAGGTAGGGAGTGTATAGCAATTAGTAGAAATGAGTAGTTATGGAGTGTAAAAAATTGACAAGGAAAGCCAAAAACATTTGGGGGAAATCAATTTTGACAAGCTAAATGCAATAAGGAGTACTTTAAAAAATGTGCTAGGAAGAGGTGGAATCCAGTAATTGTCATTTCCAAATGGAGATTACAAAATTGTTAATTATGTAGAAAAATGCAAAAGTATTCAACAAATAGTTCTGGTAATTTGGACTGCGACATAACAACGCAGGATGCAGTACCTGCCAAAGCGTTGATAACCAGCAAAGACATTCAAAATATCACCTCCTTGAAATAGAGATATTTGAAATAATTGAATGAAATAATTTGTGCCAAAGAGTCTTTAAAGGTCTGAAGTAGGAGCTTTCAGACCTGGGGGTGTTACTGGTGCTGGGGACCCCAGCATGGGGCAGGAGGAGTGGGAGGGCAGGGATGCAGTGAGGCAGCTGGAACAGTGATGGGGATGCTGTGTGCAGCGCACACTGTCCTCGCCAGCCCCGGGGAACAACTGGATTAATAGCTGAGGCAGGAAACTCAATGATGGAAATAGCATTGACGTCAGTCAACGCAGTTTGAAGGGAGAGGATACTGAACAGTGTCATTACGTGACAGGTCCAGCTCTTAAACCTTTCCTTAGGCATCTGCTCATGGCCACGGTGAGGAACAGGACCTGCTCTGGGCATAGCTGCAGGTCTGAAGCAGCAGAGCTGGTTTTATGTTGGTGTGAAATTACACGCAGCTGATCAACTTGGAGTTTGATGAGGACGCCAAGCTGATAATGCGTTATGTTATTACTATTATTATTTTGAATTAATGCTACTCATTAAAAGCAAAGCATTGTTAGATAGATGAAGATCTGGTTTATCAACAGCTTAGTGAAGAAAAGCAGGCATTGGTTGGGAGTCCTTGTGGAACGAGGTTCTCCTGGAGGAGCTCTTCGGCAGCAGTACTGTGCCTGCTGCCATTCAACGTTGTAATCAACGATCTGGAAGTAAATATAAAATCACCGCTGATAAAATTTGCGGCTGACACGGAGATTGGTGGAGTGGGAGATCATGATGAGGATAGAGCAGTCATGCAGAGCAATCCAGATTGCTTGGTAAACTGGGCCTATTTAAACAAAGTGCATTTTAACGCAGCCAAATGCAAAGCTGTACATTGAGAAGTAGGGAATGCTGGTTTATATCCTGGAAAGCACTGACTTTAAAATGGATTTAAGGGTCACACTGCATGAGTAGCTCAACATGAGCCATCGTGGTGCTCCCGCCAAAGGGCTAATACAGTCCTTAGATGAAAAAAAAACCAGAGAGGTAGGAGGAGTAGCAAGGCTCTGAGGAAAGCCCTGGTGAGATGGCACCAGCAGTCCTGAGGGGATTGCCTCTGATGAGGAGTGGGGAAAAACCAGGGCAAGTAAAGACGAGGGCAACAAAAGTGCTTTCTTGGCTTGCAGGTTGAGACTTAAGGAACCCGGTTCTACTTCACAAAAAGAAGATTGAGGCGTGCCTTGACTGCACTGTACAAGCAACTTCTTGTGTAGAAAACATTGCGTGCTGAAAGGCTCTTTAACCTAGCAGAGAAAGGTCAAACAAAACCCAATTTCTGCAAGTCAGTGCCAGACAAATGGATTCAGTGTCTTTCCTTGTTTCCAGAGAAAGTCTCCCCGGGTGGAGAGCTTCAGCCAGACACAAGCTACTATTATTTTTGAAGTCACAGCGTGGCGGTGACTGTGTGGAGTATGAGGGGGGCACTAACCCCCATCAGTGCCATGCCACCATGCAGGGTTGGTGGGGAGTGGGGTTGGGTAAGGATTGCATTTGCCCTGCAGTGAGGAGAAGAGCCCTTTCAAGGGCTGCCAGGCAGGATCTGACATGTAAAGGAGGTGTTTTTAGGTAAAAGTGATGCTATTTGGAAGGAGACCACTCAGGGGAGGGATAGGAGCTGTCACAGACTGGGTTTCTGAGGCTGTTTGTATTATTGCCGGCACCCCAAGGAGCTCTAGTTGCTTGTCTGGGGTTTTACAAGCACAGAGTGAAAGCAGAAGCTTCGAGCTGGGGATGAGCCATGGTGACTGAGGAAAGAAGTTTCAGGCAGGCAGCTGGGGTGCAGGAGGAAGCTGTGGGACAACCGTTGCCTGGCATGGTGGACACTGACGTCTGTGCAGTGAAGAAGGCTTTTGCTGGTTTTACACAGCTGCACAGCCTACAAAGTGGCTGGGAGGTGTCCTCTGGAGGCCGGCACACAGTTCTGCTGAAGGCAGGGCTGCCTTGACCCCAGCTCTTCCACGGCTGCCCATGAAGACCTCCTAAGAGGTGCTTGCCTATCCCTTCATGACAAAGATTGCACCATCTGCTTGGCCAACCTATTGCACTTGGCTAAACCTTCCATCGTATTTTTTTCCAAGTGACCAATCCCAGTTTTCCCCGCTGCAGGTGAAGGCCATCCCTTCCTGTCTGTCCATGGTCAACAGCAGCAGTTTTCTCTATGCAGAAGGCTGTGATGAGCTTGAAGGCTGCTGCCTTTGCCTGGACACAGCTCTGCCTCTGAAGTCCTACTTGAGCCCAACAGAGCAAACAGATCCCTGTGTGACTTCAAGACAAAGCGCCTGTTTATGCATCCCAATTTAGATGCACTTTTTTGGTGAGAGATTGACACCGTTGACGTATAGTCAACCCATGATCTGTCGTAACCCCCATTCCTTCAGCCAGCCTGCTGCTTGAGCTGTGATTATTTTTTCCCAAGTGTGCAAATGTGACAGATATATTCCACATCTGTCATCCAAGCAGTTAATGAAAATACAGGCCAGCCATGGACTCGGGACACAATTCGTAGAATTTCATTTGATACATTGTCCCAGCTAAAAGGCCTGTCTTCAGTAATTACTTTCTGAATACAACTTTCTAAATGCTTTGCATCCACCCTGCAGTGAATTGCACTTTATTACCTAAGCAGAGAAGTACTATGCTGCACCTGTGCTGTTTTCCTGCATTACTTATGAGAATATCATCTAAAATAGTGTCAAAAAACTTCCTAAAGTCAAGATATAACATTTACTGCTCCTCCTCCATCCACAAGGCCTGATGTCTTTTCAAAGGAAGAAGTTCAATGGCTTGACATGTTTGTTTGTGACAAACCTACAGTGGCTTGTTACTCATTTCCTTGTTATCTTGTAGGTACTTACAAAGAGTTCTTTTATCTGTTTCAGTATTTTTCCAGGAACTGAAATTAAGCTAACTGTTTTATAATTCTCCAGCTCTTCTTTTTTCTCATCTTTATAGACAGGCGCTATTTTAGCTCACTTCCAGTCTTCTGGAAGCTCCCTGATTCTCTACAAATTCTTTAAAAAAAAAAAAAAGGGAAAGAAAAAAAAAAAAAGAAAAAAGCCCTAACAGCTCTGAAGTTACTTAAATCAGGTCTCTAAGCACCTGGGGTGAATTTAATCAGGTCCAACCAACCTAAAAGCAGCTAGCTCATCTAAATGCTCCCTGTGTGTTCCTTCCCTCTGTTAGTCTCGATTCCTTCCCCTTCCTCGTTGGTGCTAGCTGTGTGGGATGCCTGATTGCCACTCAGTTGTAGTAAAGACATCCGCAAAAAAAAAAATATTCAGCCTAAATGGTGTGTTGGTTCCTCTCCCTCCTGATCACCTTCAGATCGCCATTAAATAGCTCCTTTCTTGGTCTCCTTCCTACATTTACAGGTGATTTTGTATCTTTTTCTCTCTCTGGTGTTTGTGTTTTGTTCGCTGCACTCATCATCCTGCTCTTGCCCTGTGAACTCGTACTACCCTTTCCACTCCTCGGTAATCACAACAAAGAAGGATTTTATGGAAGGATTTGAGGGAGGATAATGATGTAGCTTAATGGCTGTTTGCAGGGAGCTCCTCCCAAGCATGAGGCAAAGCTGGGGAGAGAAAGTGTGAAGTAGGGTCTTTGAAATGTTTAACGAGCAGACAAAAGAAGTGATGGTGACCTTTGATGGAGAACCTCTTAGGATGAGAGATGGAGTCAGGCCAGAGGCTGGAAGGTGAGGGATGATGTCACCGTAGCTCTGCTAGGCAGTGATCCCATTAGAGAGGCTCTTGGATTGGCCATGTGGGTCTCTGAGACCACTAAGGGTGCATGCAGGGCCTGAGTGCAAAGTGGAGACCCCAGATGAAGGATGGGGTGGGCAATGATTCAGGATGATGTGCTGATGGGAGATCTTTCTGGAGTCTGCCTGTCATGGGAGAGGGCATCTGCCCAAGGTTGTCTCTGGATGGAAAAGGAGGTTCAGGCATGAGGTGTGGAGGGAGATGATAGGTCAGGGATACGCAGGGACTGTGCAAGGTGTGCTTCTTACATGGGGTGGTGTTTGATGGAGTGCTCTTCGCTGGGGTGGAGCCGGGTGCTGTGTCTGTTGGTCTGGCTGCAAGGGGCTGATGATCGACCCTGCTGGAGTCGTGAGCGGTGGGCAGGAACCCTATTCCTATATTTAGGGGTCAGGTTTGATGACCCCCCTTTTGCCTTTATCTGCTGGGTGGGTGATGCAATAGCTTTTCTATTCTCTTCTCTCCCAGTTACCTCATCGCCGAGTGACGTTCTCTGCAGCCAGCCAGGCTCAGGACCTGCAGGATCCCTCCCAGCACAGCTACTATGACAGTGGGCTGGAGGAATCGGAGACCCCAAGCAGTAAATCATCATCGGGGCCCCGCATTGGGCCACTAGCCCTACCTGAGGATCACTACGAACGCACCACGCCCGATGGCAGCATTGGGGAGATGGAGCACCCTGAGAACGGTATGTGCTCGCGGCACGCGTGCCTGGTCCCCCTACCCAGTGCCCTGCACCTGAGGCTCTTCATCCTCAATGCTGAACCTCCCCTGGTGTGGGTGAGATGGGACAAGGAGATCGGTTGGGACAGGCTTGCCACGCTTAAGTCTGGTGGGGCTGGGAGGCTGCAGAAGAGCTGAGACTCAAAGCAAGAGAGCAGCAAGAACGTGAGTGGGGAGGGGAGAGATGGATGAGGGGGAGGAGGTTTGGGGAAAGCCAGGAGATGTGGGAGTGGGAAGAGCCGAGGAAGAAGATGGGTTTGGCATGATGTAGACATGGGGCCCAACAGGATGGTCCAAGGTAGCAGCACAGGTGGCACACAGAAGGGGTGAGCTTGGTGCTGCAGTCAGATGGTCCCATGGGTTCTTGCCTTTGTGGCAAGGTAGAGGTGTAGGGGTGGTTGGAGTGTGATGCAGCTCTCCATGCTCTGGTGGGTGTTGGAGCCATGGGAGTTTCCTGGAGAGCAGAAGGGGAGAGCAGGTTTAGTAGCACAGACTGGGGTTAGGAGATATGTGGAGTGGAGGATCAGAGAGCGTGGTGGTGGCAAACCCTAGAGCGATGTGTCCTGCCTTCACTGGGCCCTTCAGGTCACCTCTTGCTTGGGTCCACCTTTACCTGAGAACCCCACCAGAGGTGTCCGCAATCTCACTGTGAAAGAGCTGGCTTTCCACCGCCCTGGCGCAGCTTCAACCCCAGTTCTGCTCCTTGTGCTGCCTCTGTGCTGCCTGCCTGACTGCCCCCAGTGAGCCCACTCCCCAAGCTTTCTTCTCTGGCCAGCTTAAGTTGCTTCCTCGGACTTGGCTCTGGCTGTGCACATAACATCTACTTTCCTGTACCTGCTGCCTTCTGTGCTCTTGTACTGAGGGGAGGTTACATTGGAGCATTGGGGCATGCTTCAAAGAAACTTCTGGGAGGGAAAAAGAGGAGGTGCAGAGGGTTCTCATGAAGTCCCCTCCCTCTTCTGGGAGCATTCTTTACTTTGGAACAGGGCCATATGTGGTGTGAAAATGGCTGAGAGTGTGTTCAGCTGGTCTAGGGAGTTGCAAACCTGCTGGGTCTCCCTATTAAAGAACACATAGGGGCCAGGGTAATTTGTGGTCTTGTCTAGTGGAACATTTCTCCTTTCTTCCCAGATTAGTTCCTGGAGTAACACTGGAGTTTGCTACGCTACGATCATTGAAGCAAGGTGTGGTGGTGCCAGGTCTGGCAGGGTGCCCAAATCCATTTCTTGCTCTTGCAATACGAGGCACTCTCCTGTCTAGGAGTGTTGTGCAGATCGCTTTCTTCCCAGAAGTACCAGCCAGTCAACTGGGAAGAGCAGTATAGAGAGGTTCCTTGAGTCCTGGCACAAGACTGGACTTCCCAAGTCCCCTTGACTACCAGCTTGTGCCTGCAAGAGATGCTTGATGGGCATGTGGGAAAGAAGATGCTACATGGCTGTGCTGAAGGATATAGGAGGGCCGTGGTGATGATGGGGTTGGAAGAGGAAATTTTGAGCCCTTGAAGGTGACAGGCAACCCAGACATGATGAGGGAGGAGCATGGCTAAAATTAGGAAGATGAGAGAGAGGGAGGAGGACCTGGAGGATCTGCAGCAGGAGATGGAGGGCCTGTTGGATTCTGTTGTCCTTGAGATGTTTGTTGTCTGCCCAATGTGGATGAGCAGACCCGAGGAAGTCTAGGAGAAACTGCCTGGAGCAGTGGTTCTCACAGGGACAGAGCACCTGGGTTTGACTCCCTGCCCACAACATTACAAAAACCCAACCTCTCCTATAAATTAGGCATCTCCCTCCCTTTGCACAAGAGACCCTGGGTATGTTCACAGCCCAGGAAGACAGAAGTCACCACAAACCTGTCCACAAACAAATCCATGTGTGATACAGACATGTGTAGAGGCTCCCAGGGGATAACCTCTTCTGCTCGCTGTCCCCCAGCCTGTCCCGGCTTGGCTCCCTTCACTTGGCAGTGGTTGGGAATCAGGCTTTGGTGCCTCCAGCAGCTGTCCTGACCTGGATAAACCCAGTTCAGCGCAGAGGTCATGGCAGGCCAAGGCTCTGGGGAATCCACCGGCATCAGCTCTAGTCAGTCCTCATGCTCTGCAGATAATCTGGCAAAGGCAGTTCAATGGCCTTGAGGGGCCAGGGTCAGGGTGGTGATCTGTTAAGCAGACTATTAGGGGACCCTGACACCAGGCCAGGTGATTTGGAGATGACAAGTTACTGGCCATGTTAGTTCAGTTTATCAGAGTTGTGTTTCCCATGGTCCCCCTGCCTGAGATGTGGCACATCAGACTGCTCTGCGGGGCAAACAAGACCTCTCTGTCCTGTTTGTCCAGAAAGGGGTCACATCTTGCTTCCTGCAAAGGGTCTCCAGTGATGTGGGACTGTCGTGACCTTTTCGGGGACTGTCTCACCATGCCCTTGTCTTGGCTTCCTCAGCTGCTTGAGCAGCACCAGCCCCTCAAAGAGATCAGATCTCATTTCTTCGTGAAGCTGGGAAGACTAAGCCATTCTTGACCTTATATTAAACTGAAGAGACTAATTGGATCCCACACACCCTATCTCGCGGCACGAGCACAAGACTGACACGACTGTGCATTTTCTAGGCTTTCATCTAGTTATAAATATCCAACATAACAGGGCTTCCATTGCTTTCTCCAGGAGATTATCCCTGCAGCCGAACCAATCTGATAAGCAAGTATGCAAGGCTATTTATAGCTTTTCAACTGGAAGACAGATCCATGCCTTTTCTTTGTAGATGGTTCTTCACTTGATTAACACACATATCAGTGTCCTCCTTTTTTGGACACCTTTTACAGTGCAGACTGCAGTAAAATGCTGTATTGCAGGGGCTGAGCCAGGTCCTTTTCAGGAGGAATTACGATGATTCTGATGAAGACTCCTCCAGTATCTTGGCACTGATGTGCCGGCTCCTCAGTCATCCCAGGCATTTTTCATCCCTGGTATTTTACCTAGCTGCCCACTGTTTCCTCCCCAACATTTTGCCATGCTGTTATCCACTTCTGTGGGGTACACTGAGCTGGGAACTGAGCTTAGTCTCCCACTTGGCCACCCGTTGCTTTCGCTAACGACATCTGCTCCCCCTGTATCACAGATTTGCTTTAGTTGGAAAGAGCCCGGGAGTGATTCTGCTCTGCAGAGGATCTGCCCTGCCATAACACACGCAGAGCTTGGATTATGAAAGTGCCAGTCTCTCTCCATTGACGATGAAGAGAATTTAGTAAGATTACAGGACCAAATAAGTGCAATGTAGGAAACGTTACAGGAAGGCTGTTTCACTCCATCCCTGTGGGGGACAAAGGTACCTGAGATGACAATGTATTGGATTAAACATTTCTGAGTTGTGTTCTTCAGCCCACAGAACAGGGGCAAATATTTGATCTGTTTTATCCCCGTTATTTAAAGAGAGGACCCCATGCCATTTTTAATGCATGCCATTACAACCCCGCACTGAATATGTAATTAACAATCATCTCATGAGCTTTCACAATGCACTTAGTGCAGTTGTATCTGTACTTCACAGATGTTAATGAGTTTATCCTCACAGCTCCCCTTCCAGGGAAGAAATTCCACCATGGGTGGGGAATGAACTAGAAAATTATAATCTGCATTTCGGAGATGCCTGCTAGCTTTGGGTGACCCCCTGGATGAGCTGGCAGCTCCTCGGTTTGCTCTTTTCAGAAAGTGAGAGCCGCCGTAGGATCCCAGTGCTCCTGAGCCATGAGGCAGGTCTCTAGCTGCTCTTGGATGGTGAAGCCGAGGCGGCATCAGCCGCCTCCGGGCAGCTTACTGACGTACAAGGCGTGAGCAGCGTGACTTTGGGACCTTGTGGCAGAGCTAGACGCAAAACCCGCTCGCCTGCTTCACTGCCATAGGCTTTTCTGGCAAGACCAGCCTTTTTCTCATGGTCTCCTGTCTCCTCTGCACACCTCAGCATAGCTTGACCAAATGAATTGAGATACCATTTCCAGGGGTTGGCTGCTGGCCTTAATAAAACCCTTTCTGTCCAGATATTAATTTGTTTTGAGAAAGGCTGGTAGATTAATGCATTGTAAAGCCAGAAGGAACAGCTTGTGCAACCCCTGCACGACACAGGCCATAAAATTTCACCCTGTGATTTTTGCGTCTCACCACCGCTGAGGGGGATCACTCCTTTGGAAAGATCCCATTTTGATAGCAAACTGCAAATGGTGGCAAGTGTGCGAGATCCCTGGAGAGCCCTTTCCAGAGGTGGATCGTCTCTGCCCCCCATTTCACAAGCCTACACCTAAATTCTGCTTACGCTGCTCGAGGTCCCATTTCTTTCCATTGAATCTTACGATCTTAGAAGGCACCACGCTTCATGCGTACTTGTAGATCACATGCAGGCAAGTCAACATTTAAAGTTCTCTTTGATTCACTCAGAAACCGAGTAAAGTCCCTTATGGTGCCAAGGCAAGGCGTTTTGGCAGCTGGGTCTCGCTTCCTTTCCTCCCACCCTTCCTTGGGCTCCTCCCAGCCATTGCCATCTGCTCATGATGCCACCATAGACCTGCAGCCCCATTCCTGGGCAGCAGCAACATCTGGCACATCTTGGATTTAAGTGCTGCTTTTTGGCAACCCTTGCAAAGGCAGCCTGGGGAGATTTTTTTTCCTCCTGCTCCCCTTTGCCACACTTCTGATTATAGTTCAAGTCTGCTGTTCCTTCTTCTCATTTTTTTCTCTGCATGATTGCTGGTTTGCCAACAACATTTTAGTACTGTGGTTGTGTCCAGATGATAGCCCGCAGCCCTCCAGCAGCAGTCAGTGGCATCCACATCAGCACCAGGCACAGAGATAATGTGACTTCTAGTCTTTTGCTTCATAGTCTCACGACAGGCATGTGTGTCCACAGCATGACATAGAGCTGCTTCTGACTAGGACTTTGCTGTACGTGCACTCTGCAATATCACAGCACCTTGAGAAAGCGGGTGGCTCAGAAGAAGACTTCCAAGCCAACGGTCTCTTCTCATGGTGCTGAGATGGATTTGCAGTACTGGGCAGCCACTACCTCCTGGTCTCTTCTTCATGTCAGTCTGGTCGTGAGCCTCTTTCTAAGGTTCTCACTGCTATTGTTGTTCAGTTTCTTCCAGCCAGCAGATAGGACCAAAAAAAATTACATTCTGTCTCCTCCTCTGGCAGAGTAAAGTCTCTAAATCTTAAAACCTATTCTTCTTTTTTTGCATTATCTTTAAATGTCCCTTTTGTCTTGCAGAAAGTGTTCCAGGCACATGTTCAGTCTGGGGATTTTTTATTTTTTTTTTAAATGTACCCTGCAGCATTTTTGCTTTGTTGTCGAGTGCTGAGGAATGCTTTTGACTGGGTTGCTGTCTGGGATGTGGGATTCGAGCTAACTCTGTGCTGTTCCCAGTCAAACGCTGGTGAGCCCAGAGAGGATGTCTGGTAGACAGACCTCTTCTATTTCTGAAAGGTCTCACACCTTGTGGGAGAAACCTGAAGGTGTGGTGTAAGACAGGGTAAGTGCTGCTGTGTATGGAATAAAGGAAGATGGTCTCTGGCTGCTGCTGCACCGGTCTCCGCTTTGCTGACTGAGAACCAGCAGGTCACACATCTGACCAGCTGAGGAACATTAGGTCTGACTGGTGCTTGGACTCCTCTCTCGCTGAGATATTGTGGGATTTTTTAAACTGATCTGCAGCCCTTTGCTTTTTCACACTGACTATTGACATCAGGGATGGAATTACCTGCTGCAGATGTTTTGTCGTTACTAGTGGTTTCCAAGTTCTGTTCTTGTGAAGGGTATGCGTGCTCTCTGTGACCATCTTCTGCATCTCATCTGCTTCTACAAATTATGTCTGGGTTTCTCAGTGATCTTCAGCTCTACAGGCATCTTCATTTCTTCATAGGAAATCACAGGCTTCTCTAGTTTCTTCACTTAATGGTGGTTCATCCCCAAAGACAGCTTCTGATTTTCTTAATGGCTGCTGAAGAGAGAATGTGGGAAAAGATTCTTATCACGAGAGACAACATCCAACAGATTGCAAATGGCCATGGATTACACCATCTTGGTTTCAACACGTCATTTCTGTCTGAGCTGTAATTTCAAACTTGTTCTCACCCTATTTCTTCTTTTCCATATGTTTCAGCACCCGTGTCTGGGTAAACTCTCTTACAAAAGAGCCATTCAGGTCAGAGCTGTTGTGTTTGCCATGTCAACCAGGTCACCTTCCTTAATTGTACCCAGGATCCCAGGGTAAACAGGGTACAGCTGTTTTTTCTTCCCCAGACTGAGTAACAAGTACATTTCTACCAGCTACAAAGAATGCCTTTAATCCTCTCAAGACCTTCTAAGAAGGATGCTACTCGCTTCAGAGGTTGTCCAAAATAGCTTTAATAATTTATTTGACAGTGTCTTTATTGTCTCACAGGATTATGTGGTAGTGCACATGTAAGATTGTCCTCGAGTTCTCCAAAGATCCTTGGCAGATCTTGAGCATCTCTAAAGGAGTTATTTGAAGGACCCAAATTTCTCTGTTGGATTCTGATGACTTTTTTTCACCCTTTCTGTCCCTGACTTGTAGTTGCATTATGTGATTATGAAAAATCTAAGCAGGACAGTCATTCTGAGTCAATGCCCAAGAGATAAAAAGCTTCATATTTCAGTAGGAAGGTGCCTTCTCTTGTAGTATATATAGGTCCCTATGTGTACCTTCTGCATTCGAGATAGAGTTTTTTGAGTTTTCTGCTATTCATTGTGATCCTGGGCTGAGCCATAACATCTTCCATTTCTTCTTGCTGTCTGTGGCAAGATGATGGAAATCAGTGAATGTCGTCTCCCTTCTTTTATGTCCTTCACATTCTTCCTGCTCTGGACCTACTGGATGGAGAAAACCTTGTCATTATTCTTAGTCTTTGGTGTTTTTCCCATTTGGAAGCCTTACCCAACACAATCCTCCCCCCGTGCTATTGTGAACACACATCTCAGGGAGGTGACTCTGCTCTGAATTTGTCGCTTTACTGGACAACACTGCAGAGAAGAGAGGCTTAGAGAACATGCTGAGAACTAGCCCCAAACTCACGTTGCTTTTTGGAACAACTCTTCCCTGTTCAGCAGGCTTGGTCAGCTCCACAGAAAACTTCAGGACTTATAGGAACCAGTCGCGAACAGGAGGAAGTATATAATTTTTATCTAAGAACTGTAAATGAGCTTATAAGGGGAATATGAATTCTACTGTCCCAGGGGAAGGAGGATTTCCCAGTCTCCCGGACCAGGGAGACCAAGCAATGTCTCCTCCAGCCCAGGGCAGGAACACTTTGCACCCCCATTTCATCTCAGCAGGCCTAGGGCTGGGTCATAGCTCTCACACACACTCCTGCAGCCCTCGTGACGTTAAAACGGGGAGCTCTTCACCTTCACAAGGTGGCTGCAAGGTGAGTATAGGTTACTGCCACTCAGTCCACACAGGACTTAGGGTTTTTTCCTTTTGCCTGGCAATGGTTGCAAATGCCCATGCAAATGGTCATGCAAATGGTCATGTACAGCTATTCTTATCTGAACCAAATCTAAACAGTCCTTCTATGGTAGAAAGTCTACTTTCCAAAGAGTAGTTTACGTCATCCTCAAACTATTCATGGGTTCAACTTAAGTTCACTAATTAGATCCTCAAGAGGAACAAGAGGGTGGGTCCCTTCGTTTGTACCATGTGGCTCTCCAGAGAGGACATTTCCTCAGAATGAGGGATTGGATGAAGTTCCTTCAAACTCTTCTTTTGTGCAGTGTCCTGCCTTTGGACAGGTACTCTGGAGCAAATGCAGATGGTCCCTGTGACATCCATGGGGAAGAGCCAGCAGCTGAGTTATGAGCATTTCTGTTGATGAACCTGTTAAGCACAGCCAGCACCCTGTGGGTTTTGTCAGCCAGGGTGCCAAGGTAGGCAGTGCCCCTCCTCTCTGCCATGGTTTGCTCATCCCTGTCCCCGTGCCACATGCTCTGTTGTGCCAACACAGCTCTTTGTCTGGCTGCATGGTGGACTGGATCGGGGAGCTGATAAGGCTGAAGTTTTGCTGGATCACTTCTTTTTTTTTTTGGCCATATTACTCTTCAGTCAGAGCAATTTTCCTAACCTGACTACTCCATGGCTCCACAAAGAGCTGAACTTGCAGAAAGTGCAAGGGTTTTTACAGAAGGGGCAGTGAGAAGTCGGATAAGGTTGGCATTCAGGTTTAGAATCCATATAAACCAGAAAAAGCAACCAAGTGTAAAAGCAACAGACAACTAGGATCCCTCAGCAGTCCCAGACTATTTGTTGTTTTCAAAGACCTGCTTCCTTAGAAAGCTCCTTTTGAAGTAATTTGACATGCCATTTCCAGCTCCTGTGTGATCTAACTCAGTTATTTCCCCTTTATCTGCCTCTGACTGCTCCTGAATGTCTCTATAAACCTTCCTGCTTGGCAGTACCTATTCCCATGTAAAGGGACCTGCATTAGTGTGGGATTTAAACTTAATGCTAGAGAAGCTTATGAAGTCTCCTGTTTGAGCTTCTTGAGGACTTCATGCTGCACATTTTCTTTCTCATAAAAATAGCATGTGCCTGAGTTTGAAGGATCGGTCAGGTGTAGATCCCTCAGGTGGAAAATCCCTCTCATAGGCATGAGAGAGCGGATAAGGGATTCATTCCTGTCCTCAGTGAAATCAATGTGGGCTTTGCCATTGAGACAGGTCAAATGTCAGTCTCAGTTGTTCGCTCTTCCCCAGGATTTTATCCTTTGTGCTCTCGCTATCAATGAATCTCTCCTCCTGTCTCCTTCCCACAAGCTCTCATCCATCCTGATTTGAAGTCACCTCCATTAAGTGGTTGTAACGCTAGCTCTTTGCTTTACTTGCAGAGAGGACACTCCATAAATCTAGCATTAGTCATGGCATCTGGAGAGAGATACCAAGGATAGGCTGCTTTGACTCAGAGGTTATCTAACCGTATCAGCCCCTGCCTTTGCCTTTCCTTTCAGAGAGCTGAGGTTCCCCTGCAGGAACCAGGGCTCATTTCATGTGAGCTGATGCAACCATGCAGTCCAGTGCCAACACAACAGTGGTGTAGAGAAGTCACGTGGTGGTCAGCTCCTTCTTCCCTGGGCAGAGTGGTTGGACCTGGGCTCCCTTTCCAACATTTCAGCCCTCTAGTTGGTCTCAGTAGGATAACAAGCTTTTGACAAGCAGAAATGGAGGAAGCCTATGTGCTTTGTAGTTGGTGGGCTCCATTTTCCCAGTCAGGCACATCTAGACAGGTCTCAGAGACACACAGGGAGAAGTTGTCCATGTTTGTTGCTGCTGGAGACCATGGAGGGATGGAGAAAGGCCTCTGCCTTTGCACTGGGCACCGGGCTTCCCTGATAATGATGGGCTTCAGCTTTTCATGGGAAAGGAGGGTTCCACCTCACTGATGGAAGAATGGGACTGCCCAGGATCTGGTGGATACTGAGTCCTACACAGGTGTACTTTTCACTACTGTATCACTAAATACAAAGAGCCAGAGCTTGTTTTTGGGCTTTGAGGCCAACTGCCCCAGCACAGCTCATCTTCACTGGGCTAAATTCCTTCAGTCAGGGTTGCTTCGCCCTTCCTGCCCATTGGGAAACGTTGCCCCACAGTGTTCACGCCCAAACTGTGGCAGGGCTCTGTCTGTCAGAGAGGTGCTCTGCGCAGGCCAACCTCAAAATCAACTGGATGATGAGGACAGTGCTCTTGGCGAGCCTTGGAGATACTTAGATTTACATTCTTACCCTTGGCTTTGCCATTCTTGCTTCTACTCCAGTGTAAGGCCTGCACTATCAGCTTTAACTTATTTCACTTTTAAAATTATTTAGAGTAAACTGGCAAAAATGTTGCGAGTCAGGAATAAATCAGCTCAGATGGCCCATGTGTGAGAGGACGTGTGTCCCTATTTTGGTCTCTCTCTAGTCATATACTTATTCAGATGTGACAGGTAAAAACGTTCTTACGTGGATGGCCAGAAACCCTCTGTACAAGAAACAGTGGGAGAGGCTGGGGAAGGGATCCGGGAGAGAAGAGCAGGATGCTGGGGAGCATGGGCACAAGTTTGTAAAGCCAGAGGTTTTCAATCAATTATATCTGTGTCTGCTTTAAAACGACCTTGCTTGGAAGTGAAAAAACAAGGAGGCAGCGAGAGAAAGGAGGAGAGGGTTAGGATATGATCTGTGTTCAGGGATGTGTCAGAACAGCATGTTGTGTTGTTTTATAGCTGCCGAGGAAAGAGAAGATGGAGTAGGGAATGTAAAATGACAGAGAGTGAGTAGATGTGATATTTGCCTGATGTATTCTGCTGGTAATTAGTATAATGCCAATTAGACATAAGTAATCTTTTTTTTTTCTTCAGCTGTATAAGTTATTGCTTGAAAATATGCCAACTAAAACCAAGATATTAAACTTTGAGGGATATAGAGATCTCTGTTCCTTGAGGATTTCTAGATGAAATTACCCAGACAACAGGGATCTTGACAAAAGCAAGACTTATTATATCGAGAAAGAAAATGAATAAAAGGAAAAGAAATTGTGTATTCTGTGTCTAGCATCTTGCTGCTTATTAGCCACACAGGAAGGGGCACCCACAGAGATGCAGATAAATCAGTGAGAGAAGGCAAATATCTCGCCTTTCCTGAAAACAATGCTGCTTCGAGGGTATTGTTCACCCTATCAGTTTCCCTCAGCAGCTGGATCCCGAACTCCCCCTGTGTTCAGGCAGTTCCCTGCTGCCGATAAACCCTGCTGCCCACATGCATTTTATTTTTCATTCTCCAAGCCCTGTTTTCTCTCTTTGCTAACCCACATCGTAGGACACAGGACTCGTGTTATTGTGCCTCTTGGTCCTTCAGGACATAAACCTCCTTAATGATGATTAATGGCTTTCTTCAGAGGGTCAATTGCTGATCCTAGACCTCTCAAATCACGGATTCTTTTGAGCTCTCTACCTGTCCTGTCTTGGGCTGCTCTTCCAAGCAAGTACACCGCTGCTTTACTCAGTGCTACACACATATTTTCTATTGCTATGGACTATGCACAAGGAGCAGACCTGCTATTACCGTCTTCTCCCTTTTGAAAAATAATCTGTAAAAATTATGCCCTTGGACTGATTCTGGAAGTTTTCATACATCTCTTTTGGACCGTGAAATCAAAATCTCCTCGTGATCATCCTGCTGCTCCCTTGTGCTGTGCTTTGGGGGTGACAGAGCTGGCAAATCCCCTTTGCCAATCTGCCTCTAATGCAAGGCGGTGATGTATCCTTGTTGTCCTGCCCGAGTGTTAGGCAGCAGGTTTAATCCTCGCTCGTTCTTTAAAGCGTGTTTTATTCATTCTGCGCCTTTAGGACTGCTTCTGGCAGGTCTCCCTCGGGTGGTGCAAACTTTATTGCATCTAACCTCCAGCAGTCTGTAAACTGCAGCACCCAGGGGTAGCTAGAGGTTGATTATTCCCTATCGAAAGCGATTATCCTTCTTTTTTCCACTCTGCCACAGGCACCCCTTTTTGCCATCCTAATAACAAACATAGGGCAGAGCAGAATTCATCAGGATCTGGGTACTGGGTTTTTTTTTTTCCTGGATCTTCCCAAACAAACCATAACCAGTCTGCCCCGTTCCCAAACCTCCCCATTTGCATCCAGCACACCGATATTCTCCTGTTTGCTCAGAGCTGCACCTTTAGCAAGCTGCATTGGCGTCGATACCTCCTATTTTTACATGGGGAGGTGACTTCTCTCTGGCTGTGGCCATTGACAGTTCAAATCCTTTCAATGTCTCAGTGGGGAACCAGGCCAGCAAGATGGCAAGTGGTTCAATTCCTAAATGTTAACCACCTGGGTTGATTTCTTGGCATGTGTTTTGGCTGCACCACAGGAGGATTTGACCAGTGCATATGCTGCTTCTGCCATGTGCCAGCCAAGAAATCTCTCCCCATTTAGCTTCCACTGCGGATTTTCAGCCTCTGAGTCTGTGGGTGTTTGAGCCGTCAATAACGTGCATTTTCAGCTGGGTTTATGGCAATGTCTCTTCACTGCAGAGAAATGGGCTGGGTAGTTCGGAGGTTCAGGGTCTCTTGTGTGGGCTGCTCTTCATCTTGAAGCAATCAGCAGTCAGACACCTTCACTGGGTGTCAGATCATTCCTCCAAATTTTCATGACCATGCCCCAGGTCTAATGCTCACAGAACTGCCATACGTTGGATTTCGTGTGCATTTGGTTCTCTGGCTGGGTGCGGTATCCGGGTCCATGTGTGCATTCTCCATCAGCAGACAGACATTTCCTCCTCGGGGCAGCCCAAGACCATCAGTCCTGGATTTAGTGCCAGTCCCCTGATCCTTCAAATATCTGCCGCAAATTCTGGCAAGGTTCTGGCTTCTTCCTCCTCGGTGTCTGCGTTATGGTTTGGGCAACCAGCATGTTTCTACAATCAGAACAGACTGTATAAAAAGCTGAAATGACAAGTGAATGTGCTCACTTTACTCTTAAACAGCCCAGGAAAGATCTGTGGGAAGAAAACAAAGCATATGCATGCAAATCCATACTGTCATTTCCTCTCCCAGTTTCCTTAGGGTTTGGCTTGACTCTCTTCCAAGGGCTCTTCCTTCTCCCCTGCTCTCCTTCTCACTGAGTGGTCTTGATTTTCCTTTGTTTCCCGATCCCCCTGTTGAGGCAAGCCCTTTTCATAAAGTTGTGATTTCTTTTGTCAGTTAAACACCTATATGACTTCAAAGGCCTCGAACAACGCTTTGCTGTGTGGTTACTGGCCCCCCTGCAAGAATAATTTCCCCTGATCCATTGTCCTGCGAGTGAAAGATTATTAAATTGTTGATGGGGCTTAACAATGGTTTTGTTCAAAGGCAGACATGCGTATGCCAGTTCCATTCTCCTTGACACAAGAGCTTTAATACAAGCGTGCAATGAAAGGCAGCCACCAAGGAGCAAACACAGAGAGCGCTCATAAAACCAGACCAATATTCCTGAGTCCCCGTGCACATGAACTGGTGCACCTCGCAAGACACTCCGAGGCTGTGCACGTGAGTCCCCACTCTGACACAAACCTGCAGGTGAGGTGATAAAACTGGTCTTGCTGAAAATTAATTAAAAAAAAAAATAATTAAAATATAATGCATTAATGCTTGCTCATATGATAAGGACAGTAGGAGGATTGAGGAACTAGCAGGTGAGCAATGGTGGGAGAGGACGACCTTTTTCAGGAGCAGTGGAAGGACTATATAGTGGAGCACTGTGTCCAGCTCTGGAGTCCTCAGAACACGAAGGACATGGACCTGTTGGAACAGGTCCAGAGGAGGCCACGGAGATGCTGGGAGGGCTGGAACCCCTCTGCTATGAGGACAGGCTGAGAGAGTTGGAGGGATTCAATCTGGAGAAGGCTCCAAGGAGACCTTAGAGCCCCTTCCAGTCCCTAAAGGGGCTCCAGGAAAGCTGGGGAGGGACTCTGGATGAGGGAGGGGAGCCATAGGAGGAGGGGGAAAGGTTTGACACTGAAAGAGGGAAGATTGAGATGAGATCTGGGGAAGAATTTCTTTGCCATAAGGGTGGTGAGACCCTGGCCCAGGTTGCCCAGAGAAGCTGTGGCTGCCCCATCCCTGGAGGGGTTCAAGGCCAGGTTGGAGGGGGCTTTGAGCAACCTGGTGTGGTGGGAGGTGTCCCTGCCCGTAGCAGGGGGTGGGACTGTGTGATCTTTAAGGTCCCTTCCAACCCAAACTATTCTACGATTCTGATAGTGTAGGCATAATGGTGATCTTTAAGGTTCCTTCCAAACCAAACTATTCCACGATTCTGATAGTGTAGGCATAACGTTGAAACAATTGCTCCATTCCTCCTGCTCGGAGCATGCCAAGTACACATATACATGTCAACCAGGCTGAGCCTCCAGAGCAGCTTTTGGAACCTGCAATGAAGGTCATTATATAGACTGAGCAGCCTTAGGCTGTTTGACATTTTGTATTATACAGACTTACTCTCGATTGCTTGTCACTTCAGCAGATTTCCAACACTAAAACTTAAATTTTCCATGCTGGGTTTCCCTCAGGTTGATTTCTTTTTCTGTTTTTCTTAAGTTTTAGCAGAAGTGTTCCAGCTGTTTCTTGAGAACAAGACATGCTGTCTCAGCCCAGCTAACAAACTGGTTATAAGAATTTCTATTCAAGAACCGTTAGCTTAACCGTGCTTTGGAAGAGAGGTGTGGAATTTGGCACGGAAGCTGTCAGCATCGGTTGGGGGTTGTTTGCCCCAAAATGGCTGAGTCTCTCATTGAATATATGCCAGCACATATCCCTGTGTAGCTGCACCCACACGCCATTGTGTGGCCTCCAAACAGCAGCATTTCTTGGGGTTTATGCATCCTTGCTCTCCCTCAGAGACTTAGTGCAGGAGCTTGCTGCAGTTGCTGTTGCTTGATGGCCATATCTCCTGTTTCTTGATGGCCATATCTCCTGTTGCTTGATGGCCATCTCTCTTGTTGCTTGATGGTCACCTCTCTTGGTGCTTGATGAACATCTCTCCTGTTGCTTGATGGCATCCCTCCTGGACATGCCCCTTCCCCAGTACTCTGGGGGTCCCCAGGTTTCTTTGGGATGCTAGGTACTGCATGGCATGGGTCATTCCTCACCTGCAGGAGGATTGAATGTGGCTTGCTCTGCCGTTGGGGCATGTGGCATGCATGGGCTTTAGTGTCAGGGGGCATCTCAGCACGCCTTGCTGGGAGAGCTGCTTTGAGTAAGTGTGGGGGTTTCAGGGTCCTGTTCCTGCTGAGAGATGGAGCTAGCCTGTAGTGGAGGCATCTTTCTTGGTTCGCTCTTAGGCTGACATCGCAGTGGTCCATCCAGAGCTGAGAGGACCCTGCATCCCCCCGCAACACAGCACCACTGGCAGACTAGCACTGGGGCTGGGTCTCGGTCCCTTGCTGCCCTCCTTGTCCCCAGGCTGCCAGCACAAAGAGACTCTTTCTTTATCCTCTTCTCCCTTTTATTGTCCTTCCTGGGGCGTCTTCCCTGCCCTTCTCCCCCTTCTTCCCTGGCGAACTGGCAAAGGCTGCCTCAAGCTCCAGTGCCCTCCCTGATTAGCTGCTGCCAGGAAGGGAAGCACGGCTGCAGCTTTAATTAAATGATAAGGGCAGAGCCCCGGAAGTGGGGAGATAAGTGCAGCAGTGTCTGCCACCACACTTGCCCAGGCTCTTTCTAATTAGCTTTGAGAAGCTCTACAGAAGAAGATTAACCCTTGGAGGGAGGCTGGCTGGAGCAGTGGGCTGCAGCAGAAGGAAGGTGTGGAGGCCAGCTCCAGGGATGTGGTGCTGCAATTCCTCTGGAAACGTGTGTGGGATGTGGGCTGGAGGGGACCTTTCCGTGTGTTCCCCCCGAGCTCTGTGCCTGAGCAGAGGGGCTGGGTCAGGTAGGATCAGACCCCTGCCTTTCCCAGGCTCAAGAGCAAGGTAAAGCTCAAGTTCCTCCTGTAAGAAGCATTTGCTGCATTAACACATCCTGTGCCTGGCAGCCGTGGGGTGGCCTGGGGCATGTGGGTTGCTGCACATGTCCTTGCTGCTGCCCCAAGGCTTCCAGTGCACACAGGTGAGTGTCACCAGCCTCTGGAGCAATGGCAGGAGCACAGAGCGCTATCCTCCTGCAGGAGCCAGGGGACAGGTCTCTAGTCCCCTCCAGAAGCCATGAACTACATGAAAGGGGGTTGTATCAAGGTGGAGGTCGGTCTCTTCTCCCAATTAACAAGTGTTAGGACGAGAAAATGGCCTCAAGTTGCACCAGTGGAAATTTAGGATGGATTTTATGAAAAATTTCTTCACAGAAAGAGTTATGAAACATTTGAAGAGGCTGCCCAGGACAGTGGTGGGGTCACTATCCCTGGAGGTATTTAAAAGCTGGGCAGACATGGTGCTGAGGGACATGGGTTAGTGGTGGTTTTGTCAGCATTATGTTGGGCTCAATGATCTTAAAGATCCCTTCCAACCTAGACAATTCTATGATTCTGCCTCAGTGATGCTCTGAGGAGGGAGATGGAGTAAAAGGATCTGGGAGCCACAACCTCAGCTCTCCTGCCGTTCCCCCAGGAACAGCAGACCCCAGCTGGAAAATGCATTGTACCAAAAGGCTGGGTAAGGGCACCTCAACTGTAGACACCCTGTAGTTAGGTTGGTGGGCACCCAAAGCTCTCACCCACATGGGTGACACTGCTCCTGCCCTTGGTGGCCTGGTCACCCCCTCCCATCGACTGGCAGCACACCAGTACCTGGGGCATGGCAGGAGGCTCTGGGCCGTGCATCCATGTGTCCCTGGGAAGCCACGTGCTGGACAGGGAGACAGGTCAGCCCCACAGACCCAGGCTGGGACCCCCACCGGGAGGGGCTGGGAGGAATCCTGTGCAGGGGAGATCTGGGAGCCACAACCTCAGCTCTCCTGCCATTCCCCGAGGCACAGCCTTCCAACCTAGACAATTCTATGATTCTGCCTCAGTGATGCTCTGAGGAGGGAGATGGAGTAAAAGGATCTGGGAGCCACAACCTCAGCTCTCCTGCCATTCCCCGAGGCACAGCCGACCCCAGCTGGAAAATGCATTGTACCAAAAGGCTGGGTAAGGGCACCTCAGCTGTAGACACCCTGTAGTTAGGTTGGTGGGCACACAAAGCTCTCACCCACATGGGTGGCACTGCTCCTGCCCTTGGTGGCCTGGTCACCCCCTCCCATCGACTGGCAGCACACCAGTACCTGGGGCATGGCAGGAGGCTCTGGGCCGTGCATCCATGTGTCCCTGGGAAGCCACGTGCTGGACAGGGAGACAGGTCAGCCCCACAGACCCAGGCTGGGACCCCCACCGGGAGGGGCTGGGAGGAATCCTGTGCAGGGGAGGCAAAGGCAAGGAGGGAATGTGGAAGGAGCAATTGTGTAGGTATTTGGGTAGCAGGAATGCGCATACAAGGCATGCATGAGCTGACAGCCCCTGGGGATAGCAGGTGGTGTTCCTCTGCTAATTTACATAACCATCATTAGCCCTTTTGAGAGAGGACTCAAAATCCACAAGAACCCTGTGCTCCCACCTGCCCCTCCCCCTTGGGCAGGGGGAGGAAGAAAGGCAGCTGCTCGGCTGCCCACAACTTCTTGTCAAGACCTTCCTGCTCTCCTGAAGGTGCCACAGGAGTTGTTCCTCACCTGGGCTGGGTATTGCAGGAGCAAATCAGGCAACTGGGAGGATGGTTTGGTTATTGCACTCCTCAGTTTGATTATTGTGGTGTGGCTCCTCGTCCTTTCTGGTGGTTATTTGTTGAATGTCTGTTGTCCGTAGGTGTCATGAGAAGTTCTTGGTTGGCCAAGGAACAGTGTTGGATACTACAGGAAGCAGGATTTCATTTTGGAGCTAGACTTGTTGCTGTGTTTTATACAGCAAGAATAAAACCTGGGTGAAGAGGATTGCCCAGTAATGCTCATTACCTGACTTTGTTTTCAGTTGCTTGAATTTTTTACAAACTGCAAGGACACAATTTTTCATAGTGGACATATGCCACTTAACAAATATTTTTAAAAATGGCAGTGAGACCTGTCCAGTTATTTCCCTCCCAGAAGGAGGCAAGAAAGGAAATTGCTAATTGTTTTTCTCAATAGTAAAGCAATCCCCCTCCCTCTAACCCCTTGCTTTAGAGAGGTGATTTTCTGTGATCTCTTGACCCTTTAATTGTACCTTCCCCAATTTCTGCAGCCCGTGGGGTGGAGTCTCACTGGGAAAGCCTATTTTTCCTGAAAAGCCTTGTACATCTCCCAGGTGGTTCTGTCCTGTCCCCCTGAGGCACGAAGAGACCCCAGGGAAAATATTTTCCAACAGAGCATAATTCTGGTCTGCATCAAGAAGCAGACTTTTATGAAGTGAATTAAGACAGCATGGACAATCCTAATTTTGGCATTTCCTGACCTTTGAACCCTGTAATCCTATTAAGGTAGTTCTTAACATAATTATTCAGTAATTTAATGTAATAATTCTGCTTTTTTATAGTCCAGCGAAGGTTGAAGCCCCACTGTGCCAGGGTAGGAGATTGTGTAAGTGGCACCACAAGCACAAAATCTGTTACAGAGGGATTGAATTTGTTTTGCTGGGTATCACAGGGGTTTCAGCAAAGCTGGGAGGGCAGATGGTGCTTTTGGGAGCGCTGATGGTGCTTTTGGGAGTGCTGTCGTCTGTCACTGAGCCCTGTGAGCCCTGCCTGGTCCCTGCAGGAACATGGTCAGTGTCCAGAGCCATCCGTCTGGGTGCTCCGGCCACTGGCACAGGATTGCCTCCCGTTGCTGTGGCAATGGGATGCCTGTGCTTCCCAGCCAGCCACTGTCACCCAGCCACCTGCAGCTTGCAGGCATAGCAGCAGCAGGGAGGTGGTTCCTCGAGCTCCAGCTACGGCGAGCAAGGGAAGAACATGTCCTCTGGGAGCCTGGGCTCAGGCCCTCGCTGCCGACAAAGTGGTTTAGCACTACCTGTGCCGGTGAGGCTGTGGCTGGTGGGTGCATCTGTCCACATTAGTTACATGGCAGTTCTGCTGCGATACCCTTGGCAGGGTCTGGGAAGTTGTTTGCTTCGGTGCTGCAGTGAGTGTGTGCCGTTGTAATATACTCCAGGGGCCATGGTTTGATCCGTGCCTGCATCTGGGGGCTGACAGGCCATTAACTTTGGAGCAAGCTGTCTGTACCGGTGTTTAGATACTATTGTTTAGCATGAGGGGGGAGATGCTCAGCGCTGCAGGGTCTGGGGGAAATGGCTGTGCACGTTATATCTTTTGACTCTGGTGCCTAGGAGAAATCCATCTGTGTGCTGGCATCAGTCTGAAGATCTTTCTCAGTATTTATTGTAAGAGCGGGTGTTGCTGGTTATTGCCCTGAGAGCTGTAGGTGTGGCGTTGAACTGCAGCAACCACCTTTATGGGCAGCGCCAGGTCGGTCTCAGATACCAGAAGCCATCTGTCTGCGTGCTGTAGTGACGGTGTTAAGTTTGGAAAGCCATCTGTCTGGGTGTTGTAGTGCTAGAATTGGTCCCCGAAGCTGTCTGTCTGGGTGTTGTAGTGCTAGGAGTGGTCCTGCAAACCGTCTGCCTGGGTGTTGTAGGGATGATGTTAGCTCAGCCTAGGAAAAATAGGGAACTAACGTGGACTGCGGGGAGCTCTCTGCTTGTGCTTTCAGCCTCCGATATTTCTGTACTCATTGATCTCTGGAGCATTGCTGTGGAAATGGGCAGCAGTCCAGGCAGCCTTCCCCAAGGCCTGGAAAGTGAAATTGGTGTTGTGCCTGTGCTGCTCTGGAGGTAGAGCACTCTGGTCACGTCCACACGTGATGTGGGAATCAGGGGACAGAAAGGAAATGGGCTGAGGAGCTGCAGAAGGTGAGCTTGCTCACTCTGGTCCCCCGTGTCCGGAGGGTGGGCATTCCCTGCTGGGGATAACGCAATGGCTATGCCCGCTTCACCTGGGGACCTTGAAGGTGGTCCCTGTGCCTGGGCTTTGCCAAAGAGATCACGGCTCCACAGCCACCTACAGCACAGCTGCCCTCTCCCAAAAGCCCCTTCAAGGGGAAGATGTGCTGGGAAGGAGCCACCAAGCTCCTTTCCATCAAAGAAAGCCAACTGGGTACGAGCTGTTGAGCATCTCTTGCTGCTGATGTGGGGGGACTCCTCCGGGCTACTGCATCGGGCATGCTGCTATGGGGGGAGAAGGCACTGAGAGGGGTGAGTTGAGGGGTGGGATATTACAAGGGACTGATCCCCGCACTGCCAGGTTGCAAAGACATGAAGAGTAGAGTAGAGAAGAATAGCAATGGGGCTGCTGGTATAGGAAAAAAGGATGTTGGGGCACACTATCCAAATAGCTATACCATTTGGGTGTAGTGAGGAGGGAGCAGACCACGAAGCAGTGGTGCCTGGAGGAAGCAGCACCGCAGGGGAGTGGTATCTGGAAGGAACAGCGCTGTAAAACATGGTACCTGGAGGAAATGGCAACCATTAGAGCAGCGGTTGCCTGGAGGGAAGACAGCAGCGGGGGGGAGGCAATACCTGGAGGGAGCAGCAGCACAGAACATGGCACCTGGAGGACGTGGCACCGTGGGGGACCAGTACCTGTAGGCAGCAGCGCTGTGGGGGGAACGGTGCTTCCCCAGAACGGCGCTGCGGGGGGAACGGCACCTGTAGAGAGCAACGCCACGGGAGAGTGGTACCTTCGGTAACCGCGCCACGGGGGACAGTACCTGTAGGGAAGAGCGCTGTAGGGGAGCCATACCTGTAGGTAGTCACGCTGTAGGGGAGTGGTACCTGTAGAGAAGAGCGGCACGGGAGACTGGTACCTGTGGGCAGCACTGCGGTAAGGGAATGGTGTCTGTCAGGAACAGCGCTGTAGACAACGGTACCTGTAGGTGTGAACCCTCCAGGGAGTGGTACCTGGAGGGAGCGATGGTGCAGGAGAACAATCCCAGTAAGCTATGGTGGAATAGGGGAATGGTGCCTGCTCTCAGGAGCAGGGCTGTGGGAGGGGGGTCATTGGAAAGAGAGGCACCGGAGAGGCTGTTGGCATTGCAGGGATGGTGTAAGGGCAGGCAAGGAGGACATTGGTGGTGGGATGTGGTGTCACGGGTGGTCGCTGCCATAAGCGGCGACCCAGGAGTGTTCTGCAGAGCCCTGAGGGCAAGGTGTGGGAGAAGGGGTGTTTCCAGGTGTCCACACCAAGGCGATAGATGTGGTAAAGCTGCCTGTACTGGAAACACTGCATCCTTCCCTGGCTGAAAGACAGCCATTTTGAAAGAAACACCTTGTACCTCAGCCCTCATTTTGCAGCGTGGGGTGTCCTCCACCCTTCTAACCCCTGACCAAGGCTGGAAGAGATAGTGTTTTTGGGCTCTGAACAAGGGTAGCTGGGTGAAATTAGTGGCCAATATTCTCTTTGCAAGGAGGAAGGCAAGATAAGTCTTTCTGATCTATCGCTTCAGGAAAACAGCTTTGCCTTCAAGCTGCTCTCCCCACACTCTCATATTCCCCATTTCTCTGTACCGCTGAACCTCTCCAGTCCCTCCTAGCATGCTGCGCTTCCCTCCTTCTCCTCCCTTCTGGGCTTCTCTGCATCCTCTGCCGTGCTCTGCTGTGTCACGTCCCCACCGTCCCGCTGTCTTCCCTCCCAGAGCTGCTCCACCACGTCCCCTCACCTGCAAGGTTTGCCCCCCTGTGATGCGTCACCCCTGCTCGCCCAGCACCACACACCACACGTACGGTGCTGATGTCTATCGCAAAGGGAAGACGTAGAGAACCAAACCGGGCTGCAGACATTGCAGATGTTGGCCAAAAAAAATTAAATGTGTTGAGGCCGGCTCTTAGCCTCTGCTTGAAGCTACCTGGCTTGCAGTAGGCGAGTGAACCTCTGCACATCTACTGCAGGAGATGGAAGTGCCTGCTGAATGAGGCTGCCAGCTTTTGTCTCCTGTCTAATAGTACTTAAGTGCACTATTGAAATCCCCCACTAAGAGCAATAATACTATTAGAGGAGCCCTTGCAAGTGGCTGCAACAGGATGTGTTCCTGCCCTGCATAGGGATATATAGAGAGAAATAATTAGCAGCGGCACCAATATGTGCCTCTTCCCAGAGGAGACAGCCTGGCACAGTCTCCTTCACAAAGAGCAGAGGTGCCCTGGATGTCAGGAGACGAGAACAGCCACACCAGCATCCAGAACAGAGTTGCGGCTCCAGGGAACTTCCCCTCCTCCAGCCCAGAAGGAGGGCCCAGGGTTTGTCTTGCTGTAAAGCCCCAACCATGCCCCCTTTTCATCTGAAAAGTTCAAAGGGATGCGACTTTTACTGGCCTGGATTCATTCCTCTACAATGTGCCGAGGCAGAGCAGCCCGGAGGCAGCTAACAAGAGGGTGCCAGAGAAATGCAAAGCTGTAGAAAGGGGGGGAGCCAGAAGACTGTGAGGACTGTGAATGTCCCAACAACCACGCAACCCTCCTGGCAGTGATATACAGCCTTGTGACATGGAAATGCCGGTATCAGGATGGGCCAACCCTCCGATAGCGAGAGGCCAAAGCTCAGGAAAACACAGCTGATACACACACATGGCTTTTACTTTGCATGGCCAGGATGCCATGGAGGAAAAAGATGCTGGAGCAGAGGGCACGGCCATCCCCTTCATCACCTGGGAGCTTTTTCGGGGTTCAGGGTCACAAAACCTGGGATGGAGGAGGGATCTGAAATCCTTAGGACATTTCTTAAGGTGAATTGGGCACCTTGACCGCGAGGTGAGGTTTGGGCTCTGCCTCCTCATGGCACTCCAGTGTATCCCAAATCAGCATTTTGTGGGTAAAATTTCCACCAACGTTTATTCCCAAAGAAAGACTTCTGCTTGTCTGTGGTGGCACACTGAAGTCTCTGAACCACCAGCATGTGCTGAGAATTAGGCTGTAGGGTCGTGTTTGCTTGAAATCACGGCTATTCAGGAATTGCTCCCTGCTCCGTTCCCGGGCTCTTAAAGCTGAGCGGGTTGTGCTCATGGCACATAATGCGCTCCTTTAGCGGCAGAGTTCCGATGCCAGCATCTCACTGCAAGCTAAGGGACAACGCTGGAAAAAGACTTTAGTGCCAGAAGCAGACAATGGGAAAAGCAGAATAAAAGGCTCTGAACACAGCGTTCCTGCTTGATCCTGCGATTTCTAAGCTGCCATTGGCACGAGGAAATCTCCATAGCTTTGTTCACTGGAGAGGTAGCTTTTATTTTGGTCCTGCCAGTACCCTCCGTAAAGCACCTTCTGCCTGAACAAAAAGAGGTGGCACTTGTCCACTCCCCACCCTGGGAGTGCACAGCACCAAGGCATTTCTGGAAGTGGAAATAATGATGACCCCTCCCAATTTTCTGGCAGGGAAGTAGCTGAGAGAGAGACATCGTGAAAATGAGAGACGGAAATGAAAGACAACACAACCTCAAAATGACCAAGCTGGTGGCCACCAGGGCATCCTGTTGACCTGAGATGACCTGGTGGATCATCTAGGACAAAAGCTCCAGTTCCTACTTTCACTTGCACAAAGTAGAGATGAAAACTGAGCTATCTTGCCTCTGGTTTTGTATCCTGCTTTCTACCTGTAGTTAGGAGAAAGAAATGAGGCAACTTTCCTTCACCATGCTCAGGAAATAGGAGAGTTGGTCTGTGGCCAGCCCTGTGCTGGCAAGCAGTGCCCTCACACTGGCCTGTGGGAGGATCTTGTTCCCCTCTGATGCTTGGGCTCCTGCTTTTGCGCCCTGCAATGTGAGCATGGCTGTCCCTTCCCACACGAGTTCATCTGAGTGTGCCCGTCTGTGGTGCATGAGCACGTCAGTGTGTGTCCAGTGGGCTGTGTCTGTATGTGTGTGTGCACGTTGCCATGTGACACGCAGTCCCCGTCCTTTTGCACATGGGGGCTCAGGGTGCCACAAGCCAGGTGGCTTCAAGTTTTGCCTCAGGTTCCCATGTGAGTCCTACAAGGGCCAGTGGGCTCCAGGGAGGTTAGAGTAAGGCTGGAGGAACTAGCAAGAGGTTGGCAGTGGTGGCCAAGCAGCCTCAAGGAGGCTGGAGCAGGGCCAGGAGAAGCCAAGGGACTCCTGGGGTACCAGAGGGATACTGTGGGGCTTGGTGCAATGCCACGGGGAGGGCTGGCCAGAGGCTGAAGGGTCCAGGAGGATCCTAAGGGTGGGTGTGGAAGCTGGGGACTGTGCAATGATGTGACCCTCTCGTCCTTTTTCTGCTCCTCATTAGAGTCCCCTGAGCGGAGCAGGCTGTGAAGGGGGTCTGCGCTGAGGTATGTCCTTATGGCTTTTGCCAGGATATCACAGCTTACGTGTGCGCCAGGGGACGGGACATGGGAGGCGGCTCCCGAGACGGGGAGCAGCGTGGGGGTGCCAGAGCCTCCCTAGGAACCAGGGGGGAAAAACTGGGGTGCCTCAACCCCCAAAAGGAGCTGAGAATTTGTGATGGTCACTGGGGGTTGATTTAGGGCAAGATATGCTCATGCAGTGGTTGACTACCCACTTTGCCCCTTCTTCCATGCCCGTCTCTTCAGCTGTCACTTATGACCCTTGTCAACCATTCCTGGCATCGTATGGAACCTTCTCCTGCAGAGACCTTCCTTGCATCCCGGGGTTGCTTGTGTGTGAAAGCTGTGCCAGGGTGACTCGGGGACACCTGTGTTCTGCACCGGTGGCAGGTGGGACGTGCTGACGAGGGCAGAGTCCCCAGCACGGTGTGAATGGCTCTGGTTTGCTTTTTCCCAGGGCTGAGGGAGTGCCAATGGGTCTGTTCCTTTTTGAGAGGAAGGGTTTAGATGTACCAGAGTGTATCTGATGGGAAGAGGCTTGCCCTGAGCTGGTGGAAGCCCCATATGTCTCAGGTTCCCAGAGCTCCTTGGTATCTCTCTCCATCAGTCTGCAGGGCTGTTTGTCAGCAATGCAGTGGAGCGAGCTCCTGGGCAGAGAGATGGAGAGGACTTCTGTGAACCAGAAGGAACATCTGCAAGTCAGAGCAGTCTCAAGGTCTTGAGCAGTCCCCCCTTCCATCCCAGCATCAGCACCAGGCTTGATCTGGCAGCAGATGCTTGTGGTAGTGGGTAGTGACTTGTCTCAGGCGGTGGCAGGGGGCTATGTTGTGCCCCAGGTTGGGGTAGATGGAATGAATGGCTTGTGTCACAGAGGGACACACACCTCTGCATGGAAATGTTAAGTTTTGGCCTCTAAAGACTTTTGACAAATACCCCATGTGTAAAGGACACATGGTCAAGGCTCAAGAAGGTCATGTAGTATCTAGGGTAGAGGTGGTCAGTATGTGAGGACACCAGACCATGAACTGGTGTAACTGATGGTCAGAGTTTCCAGGCTATGCCAGGAGCATGGAGCTATTGATGCCCTCAGATGCCTGGCTCTCTAAGGGGCAGGTGTTTGGTGCACAGAGAGGCTCAGGCACTCCTGGGGCAGGGACTCAAGAGTATCAGATATGTCCAGCCTCTCTGGGGTTAAACATGGGTGTGTTTCACTGTGCTTGGGGATTTCAGGCTCCGCAGGAGATTTCAGGCTCTGCAGGAGACCAGCCAATATCTGAGGACTTCTGGGTGGGCTTGGAGCTCCTGCTGATGGGTGCCTGGGGAGGCTTGCAGGTGGCGTGGCATGCCTGATGGTGAGCAGGGCAGGGCTGGCAAAGGATGGTGCTCAAGAAATCTGGTTGTACCTCAGGGCAGTGAAAAGGCTGACCGCGTTTAGGTCAGTTCCCTTTCTCTGCATGGTGAAGCTGTCAGTGATGTCGAAAGGTGCTAGATCAAAGGAGTTCCTGGAGCCCAGCAGGGTCCAGGTGATACCCACAGCTGTGGGGTGATGAGTCCGGTGGTAGCCTGTCTCATGCCGTGCTGTGGAGCCCCTCCTGTGCAAGGCTTGTCTCCAGAGGGGGTTGGCTTAGTGAGCTCTGACCCATCCTCTGCCTCCCGTTTCTCTGCACGCACCCGCTGAAGGGAGGATGCTTGTCCAGAGGGAGCTGGGGCTGTGAGCTTGGACGGGAGGCCATCAGCTGCCAGGAGCCTTAGGTTCCCTTCCCAGCTCTGCCTTGGCTCCCCATGTGGTGGGTCCATCTCCCTGGGTGGCCATGGGTCTGGCTGTCCCCTCCCATTGTGGGACGGTGCGGGTAGGACGGAGATGTCCAGGCTCTGCTGCTCCTCCCTGTGTTCCATCCTCACATCCTGAGCCGGTGGTGCCTGGGTGCTCGTAACGATGCTCTCGCTTGCTTCTCTGCAGATCTCCGGCCTCTGCCCGATGTAGCCATGACTGGGACCTGTACCCGGGAGTGCACAGAGTTCGGCCACTCCGATACCTGCTGGATGCCCGGCCAGTCCTCCCCCAGCCGCAGGCCCAAGAATGCCCTCAAACTCTCCACTTTTGTGCCTTACCAAGACAGAGGGAGTCAAGAGCAAGTCGGGAATGGCAGCCCCAGACTCTCAGAAGAGCGCAGCACCAAAATGGCCAACCTTCGCCTGCTCCCCACGTACAGTGCCTTCTCCAATAGTAGCCATGAGCCCTGCAAGGACTCTCCCATGGAGGAAATTCCTCTCACCCAGACCTCGGACTTCCAGCCAGCCACCACCCCCTCGTCCCAGACCACCAAGAGGGAGATATACCTGTGAGGCTGGGCGCGAGGGGCAGGGAGCAGACGCGCTTCTGAGGCCAGTGTCCAGAAGAACATTTTCAACTTCAAAATGCTTTATCGCTCCAGCGGCCGGTTCTCCAGGCAGTGGGCTCGGTGGACAGCAGGGCAGGGCAAGGCAGGGATGAGAGGAGCGCCTTTTTAACCCGTTGTTTCCCGGGGCCGGGGGTGGGTGGGAAGGATGAAAGCATCCGAAACCCGATTTCCGAGCACTTGAGGGTGCATGTCTCCGAACTGCTGTGTCGCCGGGGAGGGCTGGGCAGGCTCCTGGTGCGGAGGGCACGGCTGGGGAGAAGGGCTTACGTACCAAAGGTCCACGCAGAGCTGGTGGAGTTCCTGGGGCATAGGACGAGGGGTGTCCCCGCACACGGGGAGCAAGCTGCCTGTCTCTTTGCTGTAGACTCCTGTAAATACGAACCTTAGGAATGACGTTCAAGTCCTGCCTGATTGAAACTTTTTATTGTCCTTGAAACAAAAGACGTTTAAACAAAAACAAAAACAAAAAAAATACACAAAAAAAAGAGGAAAAAAAAAAGAAAAGAAAACAAACAAACCAGAGGGAGCAAATTCTAGCTTTGAATGGTTTGTTGCGTGGAAGAGCCCGCGGGAGCGCAGCCTCCGGCCCACACTCATGTTCTATATTGTAAATAGAGATGTGACCAGTCCCTGAAACAGCAGCTGGGGAGCTGGAGGAGAGGGGCAGCGTCCTAGACGGACTGTAGGGACTTTGCTATTTTTCAGCCTGGATCTCTTTCTGAACGTTGTCACTGTGCCCACAAGCTGCAGGGTCCCTAGGGACTGCCCGGTGCCATAGGCGGGGTCTGCTTTGCAGGGTGACGGGGAGGGGGTGTCCCTGGTGGTGGCCCTGCGCCCGGCGGGTGGAGGAGGGATGGGGAAACCCCCCAGTGAAGGGACCGGCTGGGTCCGGAGAAGCCCTCACTCTGACTCTGCTGGCAGGGAGGTCGTCATCGGCTGTGGCGTCTCAGCCCATCGCCTTGTGCCTCCTCTGGGGCAGGGGGTGCCCATGAGGCCGGCTGTGCCATGCCTTCGACCTCCATCCCGTCCGCCTGTAAGCCACCATTGCCTTTGTGAGGAGGAGCTTTGTCTCAGGGTCACACCGGGGGCCACCGAGCCCCTGCCCACTGGACTCCCGCTGCCCTTAGGCCACAGGGCCACTCTCACGGGATCCAGCTTTCTCTTCCATTGTCAAAGGTCAACCGGTCCCCCCGGCAGGTCCCCACTGCTCCGGCATCCTCGACTCCTTTGCAGGGTACCCATGCAGGGCAAGGCTGCCCATGCGGTGGGGAGAGGACCCCCTCGCCCCTCAAGGGACTCCCCAGAGGGGGATGCCTGGGCGCTTTCCCGAGCCTCTCGGCTCCCTCGGGAGCTGGGGCACGGTCCTGTTTTGGGGGGCTCCACGTGCACCCCTGGCAGGAGGGGTCTGGGGGACTCACGCCTCATTCCTGGGTAGCCCTTCCCAGTCCTCCCCCGCCAGGACGCGGGGAGGGGCTGTGCTGCACCGTTGTTCTTCCCGTACTCGCGCGCGCATCGATCGTCTTCATCTCTGGGATCTTCCTTGGGGAGCGAGGCCAGTGGTACCTGCAGGACGCTTTCCCCCGCGCTTCATCTTCGGTCCACACGGCTCATCACCACGGGGCTCGTGGATGGCTCTGCCGGGCTCAACCGTCACGGGGACACCGCAGGGACAGGGCACTTTCAGCCACTGTGGGTCAGAGACTGCCCTGCCATAGCTGTAGTGCCTGTTTGGGGTGCAGCACGCCGGGGTCCCCCACCCAGCCTCCTCCCCCTCTCCTGCATCCCTCTCTCTGAGCAGCTCCTCTCCCTTTGCTTCGACGGTGGTGGCAAGATGCAGCCAGCTCCCTGGTGTGTCTCCAGTTGACCTGAGGGGACGCGGTGCAAGCTGAGCCCGGGTGACAAGGGAAAGGCAGCAGAAGGTGCCTGCTCGCACCCGCTCCCTCCTGCCCCAGCCCTGCTCCTTGCCTTCCCCGGGCGGCACCACGCCACACCGCATCGCCCACAGCCCCTGCACCTCAAGGTGCCACCCGGAGGAGGCAGGATCCTCCTCCTGGCTTCCTGCTGCTGCTCCCCGCCGACCGGCCGGGGGTTCCTCAAGGCAGGCGCGATGTTCCCGGTGGATGCCCGTCCGTCCGTCCGCCCACCGGGCATCCCTGCTCTACCCTTGCCTGTGGTGGCCGCCCAGTGGGGCCCACGTTCCCCTGGCCTGGCTGCCTGAGCAGGTCACGCTCCTGAACTTGTTTTTATTGTAGCTCTGTAGTTTCAGGGCCAAACTGGGCAGAATGTGCAATTTGGCCACGCTGGCCAGGATCTTTGACTCCACTGCCAACTCGACTGCTCACGCCTCCCCTCAGCTCAGGCAGCGGCAGTGTCCAGTGCCCCTCTTGGGGATTCCCCCCTCCAGGAGAGTGACGTGGCCACATCTGAGGGGTGCTTGTCCAAGACCAGCTTCCCCTGGCCCCTTGCCGGTGGGTGGGCTCCCTACCTTCTGCTTGGGGTCACCGGAGGGACCCTGAAGCTCAAAGCCCTATGGCTGGAGTTGCCGTCTTGTCTCCTGGAGCACCTGGCGATGTTCTCAGTGCAAGCATGGTGCAAGGGGGGTGGTGAGTGCAGAGGGGTTCCCCAAGGAGTGGGAGTGATGGGTGCTGGGGATACGTGCCATGGGGAGGGAGGGTTGAGGGAATGAGTCTCATAGGGGTGCACAATGGGATGATGGGACTGGGTCTTCAGAGGGGAGCACAGTGGGGAGAAGGTATCTGGGGGGTGGCGAGGGGAGGGGTGTCTAGGGAGAGCGTGGAGGGTGCGCCTGTGGAGAAGAACAGAGTGGGAGTGGGTCCTCAGTGGGGTGCCAAGGGGTGGGAGGCTATGTGGGGTGCAGCGGGGATGGGTCCCTAGGGAGGAGAAGGCACTGGACATTGGTCCTGGGAGAGGGGGTGCTGGAGATTTTATCCCAGGGTGAACTTGACAGTGTCACTGGGGATCAGTCCTGGGGGAGGGCGAAGAAGAGGTGCTGTCGGAAAGAAGCTCATTTGCACAATTATAAGCCAGAAGGATAAAGCCTCTGTGCACGTGGGGGTGGGGGTTGGGGGGAAGCTCCCCACGGGCTCCAGTCTAGACAAGCACAGGGAAGAGGAGGGGGGTTCGACGCCCCTGCGGAGGGGTTCACTGTATCTCACACTGCACTAGGACAAGCCAGGGGTAAAACCAAAGGTGGGAGCCAGGGAGCAGGCGGGCTGCGTGGGAAGGATCTAAGCGACCCCTTTGTAGCTCTTCAGTGTTGGTTCTATTTATACGAGATTTCATTTCCTTGCTTGTGATGCCTTGTTTTTTGTACAGTTTTATGTACATGCAGGTGTAGCTTTTCTAAAGGAGAAATCCTATGGCAGAGTAAAGTACCCAACTATTTTTCAGATGGTGACCTATGTCTAAGGCAATGCCTCTTGCTAAGGTTGTATTGCTCTCAATGTGTGATGCATTTCCCTGTGCGGGGAAGGCTTTGGGCCTTGGGCTTGGTTTTCCCCGGGCGCTGTGAGCACAATTGATTCCCTTGTAATTCTTTCTGTTCAGAGCAGTGAGCATGACACCGTCGTGATCCCCTTTCCGTTCTCTCCTGTTCTGTTTGTTTGCTGAGCTGTCAGATGATGACCAACTCCATTGTAATTAGCCCTTCCTAAAGCTTTACAATAAAAGTGTGAAAACCCGGGTGCCTGTGCCTAACAGATTCTTCCCACGTGTCACATCCTTGGTGGGGTGGCTCTGGGCATTCTCAGGGAAGAAAGCCCATGGTGGCTGTGGGGAGATACCTGCTCCTGCTGCCCTCCTCCAGGTGCAAGGAGCCCTGACGTGGCCGCTGTTGTCTCGCAGCTCCTGTTCTCCGGCTTAAGGATGTTTCTGCACAGGTATGAATAAGACAACCCCACAAAGCAGTCTGCCACAGACCAGTCTCCTTTATTTAAACCCAAAATGTTTCAGTGAAAAGACATCTTCAGCCCCAAGGTTGCCTGCACTTGTGCCAGCCGTCAGCTAAGGTGGGAACCAGGGAAAGAGCCACCAACCAGGTCCAGACCCCCTCCCACCTCCATCACTGCTCCTTGGAGACCTGATGCCGTTTCCTACCATTTCACCATCTCCTTTACCAAGCATGGCTGATTTTTTTTATTTGTTTTTGTTAGGTAGTTTAGACCCTTTGGAAACAGCTGGGCCACTTCAACCCAGGGTACATTTGTGGCTGCTTCCTACCGCAGCTGCAGGGAGCTTGCTCAGCTGTGGCCCTTGTGTTTTCCTGCTTGCCTTCGCACAGGACTGCGCTAGGGAAGATCAATAGCTCAGAGCAGAGATGCTTCCCTCATTAGTCGGGTTACGTTTGGGTGCTACGTGCCTTGGCTGTGCTCACACAACACCATACCCCTCTCTTTGCTGAGCTGGAGGTACTGGGCTTGCCACGGTCTTAGCACCAGGTACAGGCAAGACTCACCCCCAGCGTGGAAGATGCCAACAAGTGTCTCTGGGAAGGAAGAGGTTCTGAGTGAAAATGTAGACCATTGTGTCCCTCGATGGGGCTTTGTAGAGAGATTCCTGTTCTGCCATTCCCTTCTCCCTGGGCTCTCCTCTGGGCCATGTAGAGGGGAACTGATGGCCCTCACTCCCGAGGGATCACATCCGCTTGGATGAAGGGATGGGGGGCTCTCAGCTGCCCCTCTGTGCAGGCACACGCCAGCTGGGCAGCAGGGATGTGTCTCCAGAGATCCTTGCTGCCTGGTAGTGCCAGGGAAAGAGTATCCAGCTGTTGAGAATGGTTCCAGAGCCCTACAGCTGGCACAGGGGGGCAGATAGTCAGTACCCACCTGCTCCCAGGATAACCAGGATCACCAAAGGGTGACAGTCCCAGGCAGAGACACAGTCCCATGACATCCCTGCACCTCCTGAACATAAATGGCTTTGTGTCGTGACCTACAGTTGCTCCTCACACTCCCTTCTCCTCCCCAGACAGCCCAGGCTGTGCAGACCCCCCATCGTCACCATTTGTGCCTCCTTCCCCTTCTCTGCTCTACCCGTCTCTGCCCCCACAGCATGTCCCATCCCACCACCACTGTCCCCAACCTCCTCCATTCCTTCCTTGCCTCTCTCCTCCCCAACTCCACTGTGCTCCCCACAGGCAACCCCTGCCCTCTGTGCAGCAAATCTTCCTGGTCCTCTGGCACAGCCCTGAGCATTGCATCCAGCCAGCTATGTGCTGGGCTGGAAACTGTTTGGTTTCCATGGTAGCACACATCGATTACCAGGGTGGGAAGGGGCCACGCGGATGCTGCTGGTGAGGATGCTGCAGCCGCCTGGCATGGCTTGGAGTTTGGACACAAGGGTCCCCAGTTTTACTGCCCTCAGGATGGGCTTCAGTGCCCAGTGAAGGTGTAGGTGGATGTGGAAGAGGTATCCTCCAGCCCAGAATGGTCCCACCACGCTGGTCTCACATGCAACCGAAATGGAGTCCAGAGACGTGACCTCAGTGTCCCTGCCAAGCCCACTTGTCCTTGGAGGTTTGCACATCCTGGGGTTCCCCAAAAATCATTCTTAGTCTAAGGTGGAAATGGGAAGCTGTTCCTCCTGCCCATTCCCAGGTGGCCTCCTCTGCAGCAGGGGAATCTGCAAAGAGGTGTGATGATTTGACTGGCTGCCAGGAAGGGACAGTGTGTGAAGGGAGATGGGCTGGGCAAGGAACCTCTTGCTTCATAAGCTTTGTTCTGACCCAGGTTTTTCAAGTACATCTGATTTAATAGGGTCCTCGGCTTGTAGCAGAAATTGGGACTGTGCCAGGGCAGGGACATCCATTTTGATGGAAAACTTAATTCTCATGTCTCATGAGCTGAACCTTGCAGCTTCAGCTGTCCAGCTGCCTGCACAGATCTGGCAGATTCATTTTCAGTGCTTGCACAATAAAGTGGATAAGGGTTGGGATCTCTTTCTGGCTCTAACCAGGAGTGACCAGGTGCAGTGGGGCCGTTTTCCTCATGGAGGATGCCTCTTCTGAGGCTTTTCCACAGCATGGTTTTGCTCAATGAAATGCACTGTCACATTTAAAGCAATGTTGTCAGTAACCACAGAAGACTTGTGCTTACTTGGTTCCTTGTCTCAGTTTGTCATTTCTAGAGTAATGGGCATTTCTGCGAGCTAGAAACAAGGAACCAGGTGGAAATCTCAGAACTGTCTGATCTATTTTCACTGGATCTTTAAAGAAATAAAATGATCCTGAGATAGTTCTTGGGCCAAGCAGGTCCGGTGGGAGGACAAATGGGCCAGCAGAGTTCATAGAGCTGGTTAAATCCTGAGATAGTTCTTGGGCCAAGCAGGTCTGGTAGGAGGACAAAGTGGGCCAGCAGTTTTCATAGAGCTGGCTAGAGTGGCCAGACAATGAATTCCCACCATGGTGGCTTTCTCACTCAGGTGAGCAATAGGACAGCACAGCCTTTGCTTCCTACCTGTGCTGTGATGGTGGCCACAGAGGCACTCCTGACATGGGAGCAGGGTGCTGGGCCCCTGCTGTGCCAGCCTGAGGCTTGGGGCAGAGGTTCAAAAAGAGCTGGAATTAGTTTAAGAGCTGATATCGTCTCTTCTGGCAGGGACGTGCTCTGTGCATGATGCCCACAGGCAGCCGTGGAGCCCCAGGAGCAGGGCTGGCCATGGAGAGAGCGGTGATGGGGTGCAATAACCATACACCACGATGAGACTATGTGAGGAACAGAGCCCACTGTGCAGGAGGAGCAGGACCATGGTACAGGGAAGCTGGAAAACTCTCCTTCCCTGGCTGGGTCTGGACCGTGGGGAGTTCACCTCTGCCCTGCTCATCCCTCCTATGTTCTGCCGTTAATAGGATGAGCGGGGTTGCCTCTGCTTGCGGCAGCCATGGAGCCCAGCCCTGCATATGTTGTGGTGGCCTCTGGGGGAGATTGGATATTGTGCTACAGGAGAAGCCCCTGTAATCGCCCGCAGGATGATTGGGATTTGCAGGCAGCTCAGGGGAGGCAGGAGGGGGGGCCCAGCCCCAGGCAGTTTGCTGCGGTGTCTCTGGTTGTCTGGCAGTATGATGAAGGGGATTAGGAGATTTAGAGCAAGACCAGCCCCCTCTCCGGGGGGCTCTCGAATTGAAGCCCCAGAAGAATGCGTAGCTCAGTTTATTCCCATGGGCAGATTGATAGAGAGAAGGCTGGGGTGCTGCTAACAGCAGCTAATCTAAAAGCAGGAGCTTTTCCCCCTCTGCTAGCAGGGAATTGGCATCATCCAAGACAGGGAGAGTCTATCAGTTTCCTCCTCGGCCAGATGATCAGCCCCCAGCAGCTTTCACCCCACATTGCTGTTCCCATCCCTTCCTTGGGTGGATCCCTGCCCCTCTGCAGTGCTGCAAGCACTTTTTAGCCTGGTGCAACCCTCCAAGCTCCCATACTGGGATGGCCTGGCACCGTGATTTAATCACACAAGGAGGCACGGTTGGTTGGACCGTGCTCTTCTTCCCCATCTGCTTGCGGCAGCCGTGGAGCTGAGCCTGGCCCACACAAAGGCAGAGACTCTCTCGACAAGGGAGTGCTCTCGGGGGCTTAGAGCAAACAGACCTAATGGGATTAGCGCAAATGGGAGCCACGCTCTGTTCCAGCAGAGAGGGAAGTGCGCCCGCCCTTCCTCCCCGAGCTCGCCTTTCCCTCCCTGCCTGTCCATCAGCCCCCAGCGGGGTGCCAATCACCAGCTATCTCAGCACCCATACTCCTCAGAAAAGGCATCTTTCTGAAACTCGCCTTCCTGGGCTTCTCCGAACTAATGGATGTGATGCATCAGATATCTTAGTTCCCTGAGCCTTGTCTCTCCACCCTGATCTCCTTACGGACAGTCAGCTTCTGTTGCAAAACCCGGTTGAGTCCCACTTTCACTTGTGAAGCAACCTCAAATTTTGAAGTTACCAGATTTGACTCTGTTTGCAACATCAGGTGGACACCGAACCCTTCCTCAGTTCTCTCTGTGCACCCCCGTGTCACAGCTCCAGTGCTGCAGGGAGCTGGGGTGCTCTGGAGCCCTGCAGTGCTCTGCTCATCTTTTTGGGCAGCACGAGAAGGGTCCAGAGGACCACCAGCAGCGACCATTGATTAGCTGGTATTGCAATAACACCGAGGCTCCCCTGGTAAACCACTGTGTTGTTATGCTCAGCCCCATGCAAACACGGAGCAGAGATGTTTGCTTCTCTGGTGTTGCCACACTGATGTGATTTATAACATGCTTATGCTGGGCTGTGGGCAGATTATCAACCCACGCAACCACAACCCCAAGCAGACACCTTCCCCACCAGCCATCCTGCCTGGGAGCAGGACGCTGCACGTGTAGACTGAACCTGAGCATCAGGGGTGATAATTCTACAGATGAGACAAGTGCTTGGAGATGGCACAAAGAGAGCTGTCAGCTGGAAGGGGCTGCAAATAGGCAAAGTTGATAGTGGCTGTCACACAAAACTATCGTGGGCAGGGTGGTGTCCTGGCGGTGTGGTGACAGCCACCCTCTCCTGGCTACTGCAGCTCGGAAAGAATGGAGGGATGCTGCTGCAGAAACTGCTCCTGGGTCTCCCACCACACAGGAGAAGGTGTCAGCAGAAAGCTGCATGGCCAGATCATAGAGGTGAGCTGCAGCATCATCTCTGCACCCATCAAAGATGAGCTTTGAGCCTCTTCGCAGTCAGCAGGGGAAATTCACGGACGTCTTGCTGTTGTGTCTCTCAGCCCTATGAAATAATTCCAGACCTGAGAAAAGGGCTGCAAAGGCTTCTTTTCAGACTCAGAAAGGTAACAGGGAGTAAGTGACTTCAAAGAATTTTGGCTTTTCCAAAGACCACACTGATCTGGGAGAGTCCTTCATTGCTGGTCCAGCAGATGAAGGGTTCTCTCAGGACTTTGTGTGGCCTTTGGGCAACATCTCTGGAGTCAGTGGGTCAGGCCTCAGTTTCCCTGTGAATACATGGATTTGATGTAGAGAAACTGTTGGGGCAGGCTGCTGTGCCCAATCACAATTTGTTGCCCGCATGGTGATATCATGGCCCAGCGGTGTGTCCTTCACCCAGGCGGACTCAAACCTAAAAGACTCCCGAAGGTGGGAAAACCTCTAAAACTCAGTTCTTTCTACCCAAGCACAGTGGAGGTTTGCAAATGGAGGGTGTCTGGCATTAGGAAATGGCTAATAAAGGCCATCTTGCTTTGCCCACACACTAAATGAGTTACCCTGGTGATGCATGCCTTGTGCTCCACCCTGAGGAACCACTTCCACTTGCCCCTGTGTGCCTACTGCCTTGCTGCAACAAAAATTGGAGTGAACAGGAAAGCCTTGAAGAAAGGAAAGGTCTGTGTGCCAGCGGTGATCAGCTGTAACTGTGCCAAGGTTGGGCAGGACAGAAGGGACAGTGCTGGGTACAGCTGGGCATGAAGAGGAGGGATGACCAGGGGGAAACAACGAGGCAGAAGGCAGACACAGTGAGGAGAGTGGGAAGGTGTCAGGAGGGAGGGAGTCTTCCCTACCTTATGGTACCTCCAACTAAAGCCTTCCCCCATGCTCTCCATCCCATCCCACTCACTGCTCTGTTCCCGGTCCTGGCCGGCGTTTCTGCTGTCTCTGGTTCTGCAGGGGACCTTCTCCCCCAGCCCTGGTAGGTCAGTCTCATCCGTGCATGCTCAGTGCAGATTGAGCAGCTCCCACACTCCACACTTGCTCACTGCAAGCAGACCCATCACCTGTGTGTGGGAGGCCCGGCGGCACCGCACCCCCTGCCTTATTTATCTTACAGCCCAGCAGCCACCCCCCAGGCACGGCTGTGAGGGCACGGCGTTCCTTTCCTGGGGTAAGCTCTGCCCATCCCAGCCCATTCCAAGCTTGCTGGAAAGGATGGCATCTTTCCTGAGGTCTCTCTGGCTGCCAAAGTAGGTCTGCCACGGCACGGCTCCCTCACCAGCTGGGCAAGCTCATCCGAAATGCTGACGACACCGCCTGCACCCCAAAATGCCTTGCTGGGGGTAAGGCGGGTGAGGAAGGGCTGGCCATTTCCAAAGAACAAAAAACAAAGGAGAGGCTGTTTCCTCCTGCCGTGCATAGCTCTCTGTAGCCTGAAACCTGCTGAATTATGCTCATGACTCAAATTTGCAGAAGATGGAGAGATGATAAAATCCTACTTGCTGTTCCGGGGCTCCGCCCCCAGCCCCGTGCAATGCTGGCGTGTGCTCCAACAGCACAGCCACCAGCAAGGGCTGAGCGAGGCAGCGCACCAGAGGCAACGCTCGAACCCTTCGCAGATGTGTCCTGTCAAACAGCCTTTGGGACACGCTGAGATCCCAAATGGGTCATGCACATGAAATAAAATCAGCCTCAGCTGAGCCTCCTGGGAGCCGGTTTCCCCCTCTCCCGGCAAAGCCGAGCGCTTGCTCCGTGAGATCCTCGCCCTGCCTGGGAGCTACCAGGAAACACCAAATACCACAGTTCTCACGCTGAAACTGTGGGCTGTCTCATTTGGCTTTCTCCCTCCTGTCTGTCTTCATCCTTTGCGTTGGTCCTCCCACCCTCTTCCTCCAGGACTGCCCAGCACCCAGCCCCTGAGGACCCCCAAGCCTGCTTTGTGCCTGGAGAGAGGTCCTGGTCAGCCTGTCCCCAGACCTCATGATCTGGAATGAGTCACCAGCCAGAGCCTGAGGTTTGCCCTTCCTCGTTCCCATCCTGTGGCACCAGACTTTTCTCAGCCAGTTTGAAATCATCATCCTACCTCCCCAAGCCAAAACGAGAGACAAGAGCTCCCACACACTCTGGAGCTGGGCTCAGTTAATCAACTCCTGCCTTGTCAGGAGCTGGACACCCTCTGGGAGTCTTCCAGGGCCAGAGGTTGGTGGTGGCAGTGGGGGGATTGAGCAATCCTCCACTTCCCTGTCAGCTCTTGTTTGACCCAACAGCCTGCAAGGTTCAGTGGAGACAGCAAAGGAATGGGAGGCTGCACCTGCCCCACTAGCAAACATGGCATTCAGCCTTTTTTGGTCAATTCTCCATAGCCTGGCACTGTGCACAGGGAGCAGTAGCCAGAGCAGCTCTCTTCCCCTCGCCTGTAGCCTCCTTGGGGCAGGAAGGGTGTGTGGGCAAGGGCTGGGGTGGAGGGAAACACAGGGAGCCTGGCTGTAAAGGAGGAGGAGCAGAAAAGGGCATGCCCATGCTCCCTCAGCACCTCAAGTTGTAAAAGAATCAGAGAAGCAATGTCAGGACCAGCCAGTGTGTGGACCTGGTGTGAGGACGGGCAGAGCCCGGGCGGTGTGTGTAGATCCACTGAAGGAAAAACTGTTGAAGGAGGTAGGACAGGTTTTGTGGGTTCCTGCACCCTCAGTGCATGGCTGGGTCTTGCCCAGTAGCCCAGGCACCACAAACCTTCCTCCAAGCATCCTCATCCTTCCCTCACCCTGGGATGAAGGGGACCCCCTCAGCAGCCTGGGTAGGGTGGGGATACACAGCACACAGCACATACCAGGGGGTAGTGACCAGCGTCAGTGTGTGGGCTGTGGCTACCATGGGTTTGCACACACTTGCCATCCTCCTCCCTGCACAGCTGAGAGCCCTCTGTGGGGCTACCAACAGGGCTTTGTGTGTGGGCAAGCCTGTGCTGGCAGAGATGCTCTGTGTGTGACCGTATGTCCCAGGGTAGGGGGGGGCATGCGTGGGGCCAGCCACAGAACACGTCCCTCCGTGTCCTCCCTGGGCACGGGGCGGGGGGGGCACACGCTGCCTGGGCTGACACACACAGCCACGGGCAGGTGCGTGTGCTGCATTCGGCCAGGGGCGGTTATTATTCTTTATTAGTTTTCCTGTCCGTCTGACATATTCTTTATCACTCTGTCTCAATCTTTCACTCGTCCTCCTTCTCTCCCTCAATCATCCTCGATTAGTTTTTCTGTCTGCCTCCCATTCCCGTATTCTTCATCAGGCGCTCCCTCTCCCACCCTCCCCCACTCTCCCTCTCCTCCTCTTTCTCCGTCTCCCCTCCGCGCAGCCTTCCTCCCTCCTCTCTCATCGCCCCCGCTGCTGCGGGAGCCCCTGAGCGTGGAGTGGTCAGGAAGTGTGGGGCCATTCGTGGCTCTTTTCCAGGAGCTGGTGGCTGCTCAGCCACTGGTTCTCCGAGCACAGCCAGTCCTTCTCCATTGCCACCCCGGCTGCCAGGCATGGGGGATTTTCCCAGCTTCCAGGAGCAGCCCGGGGATGCTGAGTGCCTCCAGTCCCCCCCACTGGTGTGGATGCTGCTGAATGGGTTGCAAATTAAGCCCAGGGCTCAAAGCAGCTCAGGAGGCAACATCTCCTTCAAGAGGTAGCAGATCCCCTTGGGTGCTTGTGTCCTGCTCCCACTTTCCCATCCCTCTGCTCCTCCTCCAGTCCATCCCAGCACGCATCCTCCAGCAGGGAAAACACTCTTCTTACGCCTCAGCCCCATTGCCCTTCCAGGCTAGTAGTAGAAGTCCCTGAATAGGCTGGTGCTGTAGGACTCAGCTGTGAGACTGAGGGCAGCTTGCCAGCTGAGAGAAGAGGCCCTGGCTGACAGCCCCAGGCCGATTCACAACCTTTATTGCCTCTTATCCCAGCGTCTGTGCTGCTCCTGCCGGGGCGCCTCTGCCTGCACAACCCTGCAGTCACCAACTGCACGTGGGGGATATCAGAGCGGGGGTACGGCCATGGGGTGGGATGGAGTTGCGTGGCCAGAGACCATGGAGAATAAACGGAGAGCAAAGCTGTTGGTGGACCTCAGGCTTTGAAGCACGGGGAGAAGGCACAGCAGGGAGGGATGCTCTGGAAGGAACCTTTGGCTGGGATGGATGAAGATGTACCCTGCATCACCTAGCAAAGGCATGGATATTTTGCCTCGTCTCCCTCTCTTTGGGGGGGCCAGACAGTGAAAGTCTGAAGCACTGGAGGACTCAGATAAGTGAAATGGGCTGTCAGTGGCTGCCGTGCCCCAGGCACCCAGAGGAATCGATGGGTCCAGACTGAGGGCAGCTCTGCATGGAGATGGTATCTGCTCAGTTGCTGCCCTCCCCTGACCCTGGAGGAAGAGGGTGCCCGCAGGACCCAGTGCTGGCTGCAGCTGGCATCTCTCTGCATCCTTGTCCCTCCCTCCCAGCATGGACAAAATTGGAGCTGGTGTTGCAGGAAAGACCCTGAATACCCCAGTAACCCCCTCACTGGCACGTGTGGACAGCAAGAGTGGGTGTTTTGACCCATCAGCTAGGGCATCACAGTGTTTCTGCATCTGGATCCAGCACGATGCTCGATTTTGGGAGTGAGCCATTCTATCTAGAGTCTGATTTCCCGACACTGCGCTTGCTCCTGTTGTTGTCTGGGAAGCCTTGTCACTGCCCAGCCCCAGAGCTGCTCTTGCCCACAGCGTCAGAGAAGCCCATTCTAAGGGGTGGTGGGGAGCTGAGTTGCAGCCGGGAAGCCACATCAGATGGGACACCTCATTAGTGCCCAGCAAAGCCGCAGGACCCTGCCCGTACGGCGGTGAGCTCCCCTCTTGGCAGAGGGGTGCTGCAAGAGGCGAGCGGTCCTGCATTGCATCCGCCGCTGATGCTGATGGATGTGACAGGCGCGGGGTTGCCAGGAGACAGCATCCTCCTCCTCGGGCGCTGCGCAGCCAACGCGGCTCTGCGCCGGTGACGTAATGCTCCTCCGGCGCCGCTCATTGCCGGCCAGCCCTGTCTCTCCGTGCCAGAGATGGAGGGGCAAAGGCAAAAACCCCTCACAGACATCCCCCCGGCCTCCCTCCCCTCCCACGGGCGCAGCGAGCGAGGGTTTTGCAGAAACCAGCTTCAGCCTCGGCACTGCAAGTGCTCTCATGTCCTTCCCATCACGGGTCGCCGGCCCCCCGTCTCCCAACATGCGAGGTCCATCACGGACCTACGTGCGAGCATCTGAAAAGGTCTTCGTGGTTTGTTGGGATGTGAGGGGGAGAAGGAGAGGCCACTCACGCACACAGAGGCTCATTGAATAAGTATCCGGCTACAAATTATCTGCTGATCTAATAAAAAAGATATTACCTACCTCTACAAACCTAGTTTCAAATTATTCCTTCTGCTCTGTTCAGTAGCCTACTGGGAGATCACTGGCAGGTTAATTTGCTATTGAACGGGTCCCAACTGGAATTAGCACTTCAGCCTGCCTCTGGTTTCACTTGACAGTTAATGAAAGTCGCTGTTATTCACTCCTGGCTCTGAACTTTATGCACTGCACCATGTTTCACCAGTGTGAAAGAGCTGACCGGGATATTTTTTCTTTGGACTCACAAGGTATTCGGTGCTTGCAAGACCCAAAAGGTGCTGAGATAGAAAATAAACTGCCATTTGTATGCTTTTACATGAGAACTTGGTGTGTTCCTAACAAAAGTGGCCTTTATCTGGGGACTGTCATTTTGATTATTTTATATCTGTACAGTGCCCCAGAGGTGTGCATAGAAAATGAAAACAGATAAAGAGCCCGAACGAGGCAGAGCTGCACCAGAGGCCCTAATAAACCAGCAGTCTGGGCTGATGGGGGGAGGCCAACATGGCGACGGGTAAGTTAAGATGATCTGTCCTACAAGACGGCGCTGCTGCCTGCTCTGCAGCTGGGGAAGGTGGCATGGAGGGCAGCAGGTCTGATCCACAGCGCTGGGAGATGCGCCTCGTGAATTGGCACTGGGGAGGAGTGACAACTCTCCTCTGCTGGGGGGGCACCCAAAACCATCCCACCCCAGCACCGAATGGGCTGAGCTCTCTCCGTGTTGATGAAGACTTGGGTGAACTCCATTCCTGTGGCGTTTGAAGAGGGTATGGCCAGGGACTGCTCATGGACTGCTGCACAGAGGACCACCCTGCCCTGTGCTGGGCTCTCCCAGGCTCTCCCACCACAGAGATCTCCAGTCAGACAGCTGACTCAGACAAACTCCATGCAGGCATGATGGCAGCATCCCATGGAGCCATGTTGCCAAAGTCAAGGTCTGTAACAACACAGATGCAACAGAAAATGCAATTTTTGTAGTTTCTTATCAGTCCCATCCCACCTTCCTCACCTTGCTGCTCTCCTTGTACAGCCCCGTTATCCCACCAAGCTCTCCTTGCTCCATCACCCTCCCCTCATCCCGTGTACGATTTCTGCAGACTTTGACCTGCCTGCCATGGGCCAGAAGCTTCCCTTGCAGCCCAGCCATGGTTTGGTTGGGGGCCAGTCCCATCCCCTGGCCCTGAAGATCCATCACGAACAGCAGGAAGAGCTGAGTCAGCGGCTCTTGGCATTCCTCTTCCCCTTCTGACACCCTGAAGTCCCCTAAGTAATTTCCTTCTCCCTCAGTGTTTGCACCCTTCAGGCACTCTGAGACAGTTATCCGGCTCCTGCCTGCATGATTGATCGGCAAAGCTAGACAGATTTAGTTCATTTAATCTGCCTCCTAAATCCCATCCTTCAGCCCCTTCATCATTTTCTTTGTGTCTCTCCATTGTGTCTGTATCTCCTCGGGACAGCAGTGTCTCCAGCTGTGCCCAGGCACACAAGCTGCAGGCAGGGGCTGCTGGTGCCAGCATGATGCCTGGCAGCCCTGGTGTGCGTGGCACAACTGCTGCACCGGGGCACCCCGCGTCCCTGGGCTGTCCCTGCGGGGTCCCTGAAGATGCTTGGGGACACCTTGCCTGCCAGGCACCATTAGCTTCTGTCTACCTCCTCTGCCTATAGGACCCTCCTTTGCGAACATGCTCCAAGCCCAAGACCCTCCAATGTGATGGGTCCTCATCAGACCCTTCTAATCACTTGTTCCTTGACCAGTGTTGCAGAAAAGAGCTTCCAAAGCCAGCAACAGGAAGGCAAGGAGAGGAGGCACAGGGCATGGCTGTGATCATTCAGGACACCATGCTGGTGCATCCCCTTTCTGTCGCCCCGGCATCTGCTCCATCCCCAGCCAAGCACTGGGCACCGGAGAGCTTCTTCTGGGCAAATCCAGGACTCTGCTTTTGTGAGTACTCACTGTTGTAGAGTCTTTTCTCTGCAAAATTTGGGCCAAAATCTTTCCGCCAAGCTAAACCCAGAGATGTGTCTCATACTTGAGGAGAAAGATCTCATGACAATGAGAATGTGTGACTGCTCTGGTGAGGCTTACCTCATCCTGCAGAGAACCAAGATTGCAGGTCAGAGAGCAGGAACCTGTCCTCTGGGTTAGGGCTCTGGGGGCTCTTCTCCCTGTGAAATAAGACATTCTGTCCAGGTGACCTAGAATTCAATGTTTCCATCCCAGAATCATCGAACAGATGCACCCACCATTGCTGTTTCTACCTCTGTCTGATTAGAACCTTCCTCTGACTGTCCACAAGAGCTGTGGATGCATTTCCAGCACCCAGTGAGGCTCCACACAAAGCAGAAGGACTGTAGCTCCTGCTGAGATCCCCAGAGGTTCACCAGGGAGGGAGCCTGAAAGCAGAAAACATATCTCCCCAATTACCAGGGGTGCATTTTAGGACGAGCCCTTTGATTGCTGGCACAAAAGACAGGGTGGGGAGAGGGCAGGAGTGCCAGGGGTAAGTCACGAGGGCAAAACCACTGTGGGTCATGTGCCTGGTCCCCCCTCAACCCTCGCGGTCCCACTGGGCACTGCAGCAATTTTGTTGTTTTCCAGAAGTCTCCCTGGCTATCGCCTCTATTGTTGGGTTGAAGATGGAGCCGTAAAGTTATCGCTGCTGGGATCACTGTCTTTTCATGAAGGCTGGTGTACTTCCTTTTTCCAAATCCTCTGGTAATTTCCTGCTTCTCTGTAACTTAAACAACTCTATTGTCGAGTCCCTGCTTTATTTCATAAGCTCAGTCCCACCCCGTCCCCTGCTGCATGCCCCCAGCCCTGCTGAGCCAGTACAGGTTCACCCTGCCTTTGCTCAAGAATTATATTTGACAATTTGACAAGGTTTCCTTTGTTTTCTTATTGTCTGTAGACGCTCTTTAGCTTTTCTTTCTTTCTTTTTTTTTTTTTTTTTTTTTTGGTTAAAGGCAGATTTTAGAAGGCTGTGCAGCGGTTCAGCCATTTGAGAGTCATCATTAATTTAATCTTCTTCCTAATTTATTAATGGCTCCTACTTTCTCTCCAGTAGTTAGGACTCCCCTGGTATATTTGTAAAAACCATCTTATTCCCCTTAACCTCTTTGGCAGCGTTAGTTCGCTCTGCCTTTCCTCCCTGTCTCCGGCAGGTTGAAGGCAGTCACTGTCCTCCCTGTCTCCAGGAGAGTCGCGTCCCATCCCAGCAGATCTCCCAGCGGTTTTTGCCACCTGCTCTTTGTGGTGCTTTTTGTTAGGTGACTGGCTGGAAGCTGCCCCCTTGTTGAGGGAGGATGTCAGACTCTCCCCCCAAAATAACACCTTTCCTCCTCACGTCTCTCGCCAGCAGGCAGGGGAGCAGGGTGGGGGCAGAAGTCTGTAGCTTGCTGGTTTATTAATTACAGCCCAGCAAAGGACCATCCCTCTCTGAGATGGTAAGGCAAGCCCTAGATGTTGAGAAGAAATCTCTCCTAATCAACTGTACTCTGCAGGCAAGACCCGGAGTTGCTGGCTCACACCAGCTAACCCATGATAAATGGAGTAAGCTGATAAGCAAACATCACTTAAAGAGCAGGAGAAAAGTGCCGAGACTGACCTGCAACAGTAAATATATTAGGCTTAATCCATCACTGGTTGAAGTCCCCTGGATGGCACCAGATCCCAGTGGCTGCAAATGCCTCTGAAATGCTCCAGGGGCTAGCAGGGGGGGTTGAAAGCTCCCCACTGTTTGAAACATGGCAATGACTGGTCCACTGGTGATCGAGGTTGTAGGAACCAGGTTTTCCCAAAGAGCCAGCTGGGAGAAGGATGGGTGGCATCTGCCAAGGGTGGCTTCTGCTGAAAAGCAACTGGGATCAGACTGGGACATCCCACTGTTGGGAGGGTCGGGCACCCTGTGAGTACCCCAACCTCTCAGCTCTGCCCTAGTGCTACCTGCACCTGCACCCCCACCACCCTCACGGGGCTCTGCACCAACAACCCCAGCTGCAAATGCACCCCCAGCCAGGAAGCAGCTGGTTACCCATGGAAACAGCATCTCGTGTCTGCCCCATGCAGCCTCAGAGACCACCAGGGGAAGGAAAGGAGCTGTATTTTCACAGGAAATGCTGAGGATGTGACTTTTTTTTATTTTTTTCCCCGTCATTTGCAAATGAAACAGGCCCATCAAAGTCTGAATTTTTTTCGGGAAATGAAGTTCTGGAAGTATTTCTTTTGGATCAGTCCAACTGTTCAGTGTCAACAAAGCCAAAATACGTCATTGCAATTTGGACTTTTTCAAACAGAAGTAGAAAGAACACTTAAATTAAATTTGTTCCTAAATGTCATTTTGAACAAAGAGAGAAATTCCTCAGCCTGGAAATGTTGAAACAGACATTTTGATAGCACTAGAATAGTTAATCCTATTAAAATAAAATAAGATAGGAATAAATAAGATAGGAATAGACACATTTTATTCCATTTTTTGATTTGGGCAAAACCACCATAAAAGATAAAACCCCCAAATTTTTGAGAGAGCCAATAAGCATTGTGTGTTCCAAGCAAGATGATGGGACCCCTCCTCTGTGCTGGAGGCACTTGGGGCTGTAGGAGTGACTGGGTCAGGAGAGGGGAAGCAGCTATGGGGCTCCACCACCCCACCTCCTGCAGGACGCTGTGTTGGGAGGTACCAGCTCTGCCCACGGTGTCTTGGGTACACCCACGGTATCACCCCATGGGTGCAGCAGCTCTGTGTCACTGCATGGGCACTGCATGCTGTGCTGTTAAAGTGTCTCTGAAATAATCCAGCCAAAAATCATCACTTTTCGGGACACACTATGAAATGGTGATTTGTTGAGCAAGGAATGTTTTGCTCAGAGCACCTCAGGTCTGCCAGACTTTCACCAGCCTTGCAGCTGAATTCCTTCACGTACCCTCAACCTGCCCCAAAGCCGGAGTCTCGCCCCAGTGTTGCCTCTCTAAGATGGTTCAAGTCTCATAAGACCAATGAACTTCTGTGTCAGTTCATTTGAGAGCAAAATCAAGTTAGGTGAAAAAAAAATATTATCATGAACTGGAGCTGTCAAAGCACAAATTGTGTTCCCAGATTGCTAGAAATGAGCAAAATGGAGTCTGGCCGGCAGCAGCTGGGGCTCCTTCGCCCTGTTGTTTGCTCAGGATGACTTTAGGTCTCTCCTTGAGATGCAGCTGGGCTTCACCATGCTGCAAACTTTGACGTGTGTGACAGCCCCTCGCATTTGCACTGCCCATTCCCCCAGTGTGGAGGGTCCCTGCCTTCCCCACTGGGACTGCTCCCTGGGTTTGAGCCACCTTGTCGCCCACCAGCTCTTCTCTTCACTCTTCTGCTGGCTCAGCCGCCCCCATAAGAACTCCTGGCTCCAGAGCACTAAAAATCCCCGTCTCTCCAGCTCCCAATCCTCTCTCTCTATCTCCAAGCTCTCCAGGTTTTCTATCTGTTGACCAAAGCGTTACTTAAAAAATCTTTGGGTTTGGTTTTTTTTTTTTTCCCTTTTACTCAAAGTTGCATGGTATTTAGCCAACGTGTTTTGACTGCAGCGATGAGACTTTTCATCTAAATTGCTAGCAGCTGTAAAACGCAGACCCCACCTAAAAGGGAGCCAAGACTGCGTAGGGATGGCAGGCCAGGAGCACCGTGCCTTCCTGATTGCTGATTGTTGCCTGTGGCTGCCTGCAGTGCCCTGCCCCGTGCTGGTGACAACACCATTCACCCCACAACAGCCAGGATCCTGGTCAGAAGCCAGGTGGGAGCCTGCCCCCTCCGTGACCCATCGTAATTTCATTACTGGCCACCAATGCGCTTGCAAATCTTCTGCCATCCAAGCTGAAGAGACACCGGTGCCCATTCCCAGAGCATCCCCTGGAAAAGAAAAAGGGAGGGGGATGAGCACAGGCATCGAGAGCCTGAGGGCAAGGACCCTCTCCCTTGCAGAGCCCCACGCAACACACGGCATCTCTGATTCCCACAACCAGCAGCAGAGGTGGTTTGGGCAATGCGAGGGCAGCTTGGCTTCCTCCCCTCCCAGTGCTGAGCCTCAGGCGTCTGGCTGCGGCGTGGACCGGGGCCAGGACTGGCATGTCAGTGCATTCATTCATTATTTTTTTTTATTTATTTTTTTTTTGGACGGATAAAAGCAGAAATCAGCAGCACTTGGACTGGAATGCCCTGTGGTTGCCTGACAGCAGAAGCCAACCTCAGATATGGTCGCACAAACACCAAACAGACAATGAGAAGATCTAATTATAGAGAGGAGAAAAGCAGCCATCTAACCAGGCAAAGATTCGTACTTCTACCGGCAGACGCAGAATGGAAGGCAGGAGGACAAAAGGAACAGGCAAACGCTGCTCCGGGCTGACTCACGGTTCACTTGACCCCAAGGAACAAACGTCCCCGTCTGCGGGAGTGAGCACACACAGTGATGACAAGCAGGTGTCACATCAGTCCACCTGGGTGCTGGCAGGTTCCTGCGTCACCAGCCGTGCCTCACGCCAAGCAGCCCTTTCCTACCCTGGCACAGGCAGCTAGACATGCTTTCTGCACCTCCTAACTCACAAATCAATATTTAACACCGTGGAAAAGCACTCCCCTCTCTGCAGGATGGGCTCTAAAGGCTATAAAGGACTCCTTCCCAGCTCTTGAGTGCTCTCAGGGCATATTCTTTCACCCCAGCTGCAAACCTGCTTCTCCAGCACTTGCAGGCATGTCAAGGTGGGTGGCAGAGAATTGCTTAGCCGCTGTGTGACTGCTTCTTCTCGTGTACTTGGGGATATACAGCAAGCAATGAAGCCGATATTGTGTGGGATTGACTTCCCAGCCAGGCTTCGAGGATCTCAAACTGGGTTTCCGGATTCTGCGGTAACAGCGATAACGTGGAGAAGTGGCTGATGTGTCAGGAGAGAGCACAGCACCTGCAGCAGTGACTGGGTCACCCCGTGGAGGATGCAGGGCGGTGGGTGCCAGGGGAGGGCTGTGGGAGTGAAGGAAGATGCTGAGTGCCCTTGGGAGGAAGAAATGCCAGAAGCACCCCTCAACCCACACCCATTCCCAACCTGTCTCCAGTACAAGCAGCACGGGAAACAGAGGTGGGGGCTTCCAGGGCAAGCTGGTGGGAGGTCCCCGTTCAAGGGGTGCAAGGCTGTGTGGGGATGCTGCACCCCACAGTGTGTGGACTGGCTAAGACAGCCCCGTGCTACAGGGTGGTGGGTGCCACAGCTGAGCTGGGAGCTGGAAGCTCATGGGGACAGCCTAGACTGGGTAAGTCTCAGCAGGTATCTGGAGCTCCTCTTCCAGCTGATGTGCAACTCTCAGGACCAAACTGGACTCCCAAGCAGTTTTGAAAACACTTTTCTCTGCCATCTGCCTGCTCTGGCTGCTTCCATGACCAGAGCCCAGGCAGTCCACAGTGCTTCTCTTTGACCAAAGATGATTCTCTGCCATCTGCCTGCTCTGGCTGCTTCCATGACCAGAGCCCAGGCAGTCCACAGTGCTTCTCTTTCTTTGACCAAGGATGACGGCAGTTTGGGTTCACCCTCTGCTCACAAGTACAGGAGCAGGGCTGTGTTTTCAGCCCAAAAATATGAAGTAAATATGCTTCATAGGAGGGGTGAGAGACCCTTCTGGGAGTGGTGGGATGAGAGTTGCTTTGTGGCTCTTCTCCAGGAGTTCAGCTTGAGGCAGCAGCAGCAGCAGCCATCTTCTCCCCTGGGAAAGGGGTCATTCTTCTAACCTGCCATGGGGCTCCCCATCCCCTCTGGGCTGCACTTTGCAGACCCCGGCATCCCAAGAGCTGTGGGCACCTGCAACCCACAGAGATCCCAGCAGAGATCCCTCTCCAGGCATCTGGCAGCCGGGCTCACATCCTGCCCCGGCAGCCGCTTCACTGTGCTGAGAAGTGCCATGTCACCGCGGGACGCCTGGCAATCCCTGTCACCAGCCTGACACGGATGCACAAGCTTTCTCCAAGAGCTGACGTCCGCGAGGTCTGGAGTCAAGGAGCTGCTGCTGCTGCCAGTGTTGAAGAACTGGTCCAAGAGGAGTGATGAAGTGGAAGCAGAAACAGCTGGCGCCGGCGCCGGGACCTGCTGCGCTCGGCGAGTGGCGTGTGAGTCCTGCCAGCCCGGCTGAATTTCCTGAGCTGTCAGGTCAGATGGAGAAGTGTCACGTCAGCCTCGTCAGGTCACATTGTAGGGGGGAACGTGTCCTGTCAGTGGCAGCATGGGCCGCTCTTGCCAGCTGCAGAGCCCCGTGGGCTTTGGGGGGGCCAAAAGAAATGGCACCTTGAAGGGAGGCTGGGGCTTGGCACAGAGAAGTGGGGTTTTTGGTGGGGATGGGTGACGGCTGGGCTTCACACCTGCACGGGTCCAGCGGTGTTTTATCACCCATAAGTAGAAGGCAAGACATGCCTGCTCTCAATGAGTGACCACAGAGGAGATTTGGCCACTGCCAATACTGAGACTGGGGCCACCATGTCACAGAGTGGCTTGTCTTGTCAGGTTTGGTGAAGAAGCCAAGTGCGTGGCAGGTGACATATTTTCATAGATGTCCTTTTCACCGGGTTTGATGCCAAACCTCTGGCAGCGGGCAAGGAAAAGTGCAGTTATACATGAGGACAACAGCCTTATAGCAGCTGTTTTGTGCAAACCAGTCGTTCATGCAAACCTGGAGCATGGGTCACAGTAGCTCTGCATGGTCACGGGGCTGGAGATTCTGGGGGTCAGCAGAGCCATGAAGTCCCAGATCCCTTCCTGCGTTTACACCACAGTATATTGTACATCGCACAACTGTTCAATACACCTTGCTGTGACTTTTTGTGTCCCCCCAGTTGCTCCAGAACTGCCCCTGAGGACCTGTGCCTTGTTCAAACCTATTTTCCTTTTGTGCCAATGTTACCCATTAGCGCAAAGGATTCTCACCCATCATCCTCCCTGGAGTATTTTTGGGGAGAAGGTTGCCCTCTGAGCCATCCTGGTGGGTGGACAGGCCAAACCCTTCAGAACATGGAGTCGGGGGGCCACATTGGGAGTCCCAGAGTGAGCAGGACTGGCAAGACTGTTCCTGGTGAGGCTTCACTAACACGCTGTCGGCAGCCCTGATGGGTTTCTCTCTCCAGGAAATATTGCAGTGCAGCTCACACATGCCTTTTTCACCGCTGAACAAAATTGGCAGTTTATGGCCCTTCGGTGACTGACTCCCCCAGCCAGCTCCTTGTGCTTTTCATTTACTTTCAGCTACAGCTGAACTTCCTGCCTCAGTTCCTAAGTACCTGACCTCACATTTGTACTATTGAATTTCCTTCCAGGTCTCTCACTACAGACTTTAAGGTCACCCAATCGCTTCTGTTTGATATTCCACTGCTGCCATGCATTGGCTTCCCCCTTTGAATCATCAGCAGGTTTTATCAGCACTCTCCTACCTTTTGTGCAAAGATCATTAGTGGAAATATTAAGCAAAATCAGACCCCAAATGGATATTTGAGAAACTCCATTAGTAGCCTGCCTGCAGCTTAGTGCTTGCTGTTTTAACACTATCCATTGCTGCCTCCCCTCCAGCCATTTCCCATCTTACCCCTGTTCCTTATCATTTCTCCATTAATCCCCATCTTCACCGGTTTAATTAATAATTTCTCATGTGCATTACATCAACTGCTTTACTGAGGTTCAGGGAGATGAGATCTACTTCAATTCTTTTGTCTGGGAAAGCAGATACCTTCTTAAAGAAAGCTATCAAGGCAACCTGCCACAGTATACCTTTGGTAAATCCATGTGGTATTTAATCCCGTTTTATATTTACTTCCGTGCTTTTAATTACAATTTCCTTTAAAATCTATTCTAAAGCCTGGCCTATTGCTCAGATCGGGTTTGAAGTCGTATTTTCTCCAGATCTGTTTTTTACCTCTTTCTGATCAGCCAGTGAAAAACTCCCATGGGCACGAGCACTCAATGTGGTCTGGAAGAAGAAAACTATTGGAAATGCAGCCTGGGCAAGGGAACCGTGATGCCCACAAACCCACCACATCTAAACATTCTCATGTTGGAGCCTCTTGTCCAGGGATGGTTCCCCATCAATTACCGTGCAGCAGGGTCTCCATACAGGGGAGCTGGGCAGTTCAGAGCCCAGGTCAGCACATGTCCCCAGGGCGTGATGGCGCCTGTTTTGTGCAAAGATCACGTATCTGCAGACATGTTTCTGTGCTAGAGGTTTCAGAGGGCACCAGAAGGCTTGGTCCAACAAGCTTGGCATGTTGGATAGGATCAGTCATCACATCACAGATGTAAGGCTGAAAGGATCCACATCATCTCTACATCTGATTTCAATACCCAAGGAGAAGAAATTAAAAAAAAAAAAAAAAAAAAAAAAAGGAGAAAGACATCCCACCATAAATGCATTCGTGTTCTGCTGACCCACTTCAGTAAGAACACTTGGAGACTCTGAGTGGCTTCTCACTGAGACTGGGAACTGCGGTTCTCTGTGAAACCAGCGTCACTGGCTGCAGACAGACACAGGCTTTAAAGCTAAAAATGGACTTAAGTTGTAAAGGTAGTTGACAATGACATTTTCTACTTTCGAAAAAATCTTCTGTGAGGTCACACAAGACGATGATATAAAAGAAAAAAAAAAAAAAAAAAAAAAAAAGAGAATTGGTGGATATACAGGAGAGAGAAAGTGTTGACAGCTTCAAGGACAGCACCCAGATGGATCCCTTCTGAGGAAAGCCACGTGTCTAACCCAGCCAGATGACCTGCAGAGCCTGGAAAAGAGAGACTGTTTGCAGTATACTGAGACAAGGAACCCAAGGAAGGAGGAACTAAAGCAACTTGTGCAGCGCATGACACAGAACCACAAAATTACCCTCCTTTCCTGCTGAGACTCCTGGCCTAAGCCTCCCTCCAATCCTCCCACCTGCTGGAACCTAGTGCAGGAATATGTCTATAGGGTTCTTCTCTTTAAAAGCGGGTAACACTGTTCTGCCCCTTGGTGTTGGCATCTTGTGAGGTTGCTGAGCTACTTTGCTTGTGGGATGCTTTCTTCCCTGTGAACCTCAGGCTGCTTCGTGCACTCGCTCACCAGAGCTGCTGGCCCTGCAGGAGACTTCTCCTGGCTCAACTCATGTATAAGCCATGGGACTGCCCCATAATATTTAACTCAGAAAAAATGATGACTGAAAGACATAGGATAGCTCTCTATAAATATTTTTGGGAGAAAGAGAGGGAGGGAAGGGTAAACATCAGCACGGCAGCTTGTTATTTAAACTATAGGCCAGTGTTGGCAGAAGAGCAAATGGGATAAACTATTCATGAATATATTTTGAGTAGAAATTGGAAAAACTGCTGAAGCCATCAGAAGATCAGGGTGGCTGTGGAAAAGCCTCAAAAAAGGAGCAGGGAGGGGTTGGCTCAGAGCCTTTTCACTGTTTAGGAAAGACTGCTTCTTGGGTTGTGCAGGTCACCCTGCTGCCAGGGGCAAGGAGAGAGGGTCCCAGACCCTGGGGGTCCACAAGGGAGGATCTACACCATGCCCTGTTTCCTCCCCATCCTTCTGTCCTTCTCAGATGTCATCACTGCCCCAGGAGGCTTGTGCTGTGCCTTGCTCTGGGGCTCAAAGATTTCCTCTGGAGAGGTGGGAAAAGAATTGTGGGGACCGGCACCCCTGGAATTACCATGTCTGAACGTTGCACTTTCCTTATTTCCTGACACAGCTTTTAATTTTCTTTGCTTAAGAAAAGGGAAATTTTTCCTTCCTATTAGCAACAACTAGAAACCCCTCTTCTCTAAGCTGGGTCCTCTATTCACTCAGGAAAAGAAAAATTATTTCAAATTCCCAAACTGTTTGCTAGGAAAGGGTCCCCTGAAGTGCAAGCGGGTGCTGTAGTGAGGTACAGAGGTGGTGGTCACTTCACAAGACAGGACCAGGGCTGGAGCCACCAGAACAGTCACCCAGGAGGGGATGGAAGTCACCCCTGAGGAGTTATTTGGGTTTGGTATGAGGGCCTGTAGTGATGGTGATAGGTGGTGAGTGAGGAGAGAACTGGGGAGCCCCATGTGGCATGGCGTGACCTTGCCTCTGAAGGACCCCTGTGACTGGATGTGGGTCTCACACCACCACTCTGCCCAGACTGAGTGTCCCCCCACAAGGACAGGAATGAGGCCCAGGTCTTTCCCCAAACACAAGTTACCTGACAGCATGAGGCCCCACGCCATGGACACTGAGGTGCAAAATCATGTCGTGTAGCCTTCTGCCTGAGCTTTGCATGGAAGCCGTGTTCTCATCTCTTCATATGTCCCAGTGTTGAATAAGGACATCAATTGTCTGCAGCAGCAGCTACAACGAGCCCTTTGCCCGGAAGATGCACTCCAGACTGGAGACCCTGTGAAAGTCCCTGTCCTCTACCATGTCTGCACCTGCCCTTTGCCCGGAAGATGCACTCCAGACTGAAGACCCTCTGAAAGTCCCCTGTCCTCCCCCATGTCTGCACCCTATTCCTCCCTCTCCCTCACCCTCCTCCGTGCACCGTCTTACTCTATTTTCCTGGAAAGCTGGCACAGCTGGGATAGACACCAGCTCTGCTAGGACTGGTCTGAGCTTGCTCATGACCTTGAACTGATGGATCCACGGAGAGGTTCCACTGACCCTGCGCCCAGGTCCCAGCAGGTTTGACTCTGAGATTGCTATGCAGAGTACAACCGACAGGTCATCTCCCAGCTTCAGAGAACCCTGTCCTGAATTGACAGAAGTTCCTGTGAACCAGAAACAAACTAAAAGACTGTGTTTGTATACATGGGGTTTTTTTCAGCAACATATGTTTAGTAGCAGATGCTTCCTATGGGAATGTGACCAAAAAACGGACGCCTTTGCCTGACCCTCTTTCCACACTGTGCAGACCCAAGGGGAAAATGGAGAGCAAACATTTGTTTTCAGAGGTTCAGGAAGCTGCATTTCCACCCTGACAGCCCCTTCACCCTGCACAGAAAGTCTCTCTGTGTTTGCAAAGATTTGTGCTTACCAGCTCCGGTGTATAAACAACTGTGTCCTCTTGCCAGCCCGCTTTTATCTCATAACTAAACTCAGACGCAGATTATATACAAATGAGGTGTAGCCCAGGAATTTTTGGTTAGTTCCCAAAGCAGCCTGAAGCGCCGGAAACATTGCCTGTCTTTGAACTAGGGAATGAAAGAGTCAAAGGAGTTCATGGAGCTTCCCCAGAGCCTGAATTTTAGACACCTATTACTAATATTTGCTCTTCAGACACTGATAATTTGCCAGCTCTTCCTAATAAAAGCCTGAAAATACCTTTCAACTGGACCAGAACCCAGACCCTGAAGCCTGGGATCACAGAGAACTCCAAAGGAGAGGCTATTGGTGGGGAGCAGCTCCAGGAGCACATCTCCATTCCTAGGCTGGTGTCCCACTCCCCGCATGGATCCTCTTTCATTTCTCCTTCTCCTTCCCCCTATCACATCTAAATTCAGAAGATGGAGGCATGGTATGTAGCAGTATGTACCAGTATGGGTGACTGGAGGGGCAGGACAGGGATGGAAATTTTAGCCTTTGTGTCCAGATCCCAGACAGCCTCTTGGTCATTTCTGGAGTTTCTGCAGGCAACTTGGTTGTGCCTGGAGTTTGCAGCCATGTGTGGGGCTAAACCATGTGCTCCGGGCTAAAGACACAAAACTCCTTGCAACCTGGTTGGTAAAACATGTTGGAGCAGCACGTAACCTGTTGCAGTCATCAGTCTCGTTCTGCCTTTCCCTGCTAGCAATGCCTGGGTCTCCTGCTGCACACACACGTGCTGTGCCTTCACCGGCTGCAGAAGCAAATCTGCTGGAAGGGAAAAAGGGATTCTCTGATTCTGCCTGTGCTGCAGTGGCAGCAGCTCCAGGGCAGGGCCTCCAGCACTGAGCTGAAGCTGCAAGAAATGCTGAGTGGACCGTTAGCACCAAGAACATCTCCTCCCTGGGCGAAAGGAGCCCAGCTTTTGTCACTTCCCATTTCTCAGCTTTCAAAAACTGGCTGTTCAAGTTTGCAGTCTCCAGCCTTCTCCTGCTGACTCCTTCCTTCTCCCCGTTGACACCTCCAAATAGCAACCAGGGCTTTCATGCAGCTGAATGAGCAGCCGGTGTCAGCAGGTCCTGTCCTCCCACCCAAGCACGCCTGGTTCTTGGGGACCTTCCCAGCTGGTGCAATCGCCCAGTCTACAAGCAAGCACCAGGAGCAGGGTTTGTCAAACTAAAGGTGCTTCTCCTGGATGTTAGAAGACAATGCTGCAGCTTGACATCGCTCAGGTAAACCCTGCAGGCACCTGTGGGCAGGAGTGCTGCTGGGAGAGGGGATGGTGTGGGATCACACCAAACCCCTCCAGTGGAAGCAATTCACGGGCAGATCAGTGCTTTCTGTGGCCTGGATGAGTTGGCTTGCTTGGTTTGGTTTTCCTGTGGTAGGTATAAACTGCTGCTTCCCTGGGACAGCTTCATCTGTGCAAGGAGTGTTGCTGGTACCGTGTGCCAGTATTTGTGTACCAGCAAGGCTCTCCTCCGGTCAAAAATCCCCGATGAGGTTATAAAACCAGTAGCTTGCCTGTGATGCTAACCTCAGTCAAGTGGCAACAGGCAGCTGCCTGCTCACATAACTTTTTCCGTGTGCCTTGTGTCTCTCTGGTTTTTGCTAATGAATTACGATCAACCAAAACACATAGCCTTATAGCTTGATATTGCAGCTATTTGCTGCCTGTCTAAAGGGAACAGTTTCACTAAAGTTTCAAGGACAGCAGGGAAAAATGGCTCGATACGTGGGCCTGGGGAAGAAAGTAGCGTCCTTCTCAACAAGAGGAAGCTCCTTCAACAGTAGACCCATTTGACTCAGCACCCTGACTCATAGGAAGGATCCCACAGCAGCAACCAACTCCCAGGAGAGAGAACAGATTTCTCAGCTCGGGTCCTGAAGACAAATTTTGGAAAGAAAACTCCCCTGGGATGACTGTCAAAGCCTATCTGTGACATTTAAGTCCCCTGGCTCATGAAGAACAGCTGAGGAGCCTTGCAGCCCAATGGCTGGAAATAGCAATCCTGCCAGGAGGCAAGAGCCGTGCCTCCATGAGGGGCAGTGCAACGGGCTCCTCTGGCTCCACGCCACTACCTGCTCCTCCATCCCAGGAGGCTGCCAGCATGCTCTCACAAGCTCCAGAGGTTTTTGCTCATTCTGCTTTGGCAGAGATTGCTAAAACCCACGGTCCACTTAAAGAATTGCAAAGTGTGGTCACTGGCAAGAACAAGAGAGGAGTACCTACAATCCTCGCTTCAGGTTTTGTGATTGCAATTAGCACAAATGTGCTTTCATGAGCTATTTTAGATAAAGTCTCCACATGACAATCTGTCAAACTCTGAACATGAAGTCCTCCAAATCACTTAAGCTTATGCCAGCACAGAAACCCTGTATCTGTAGAGTTGCCTATCATTTAGGTCTAAGATTCTAAGGTGCTCCAGACTCACTTTTCTTTGCTCTTTCCCATCAGCCCAGAACTTCGAAATCACTTTGACTCCTTTGCCTGTCACACTCCACACAATTTCCATATATCTTGGTTTTGCTGGGGTGGTCCCAGGTCTCAGCAGTGGCATAAATGTCTTTGGAGTTTTTTACTTGGAAATGCTTTGGGTGTATTTATCTCATCAATCTAAACACTTGATTTTTTAAATATTATCTGTCAGCAGCTGCGGAAATGTTTGTGTTAGAGGCATAGCCCCCTCATGGGGGAGCCAGCCTCTGAGATGACAGGAGTGAGCCATCCAGGGTGACAAGCACTCAGGGTCATGAGCAGTGAAGGACAGTGTGTGGAGCTGTGATGTGTTAAACCCAGGTTGGCACGTTTCTGCAAACTGACCTCATACTCTTGCTCCACTTTGCAGAGCCTCTGGAGCCACCAGAAACTCCCCAGGCCAAGCAATTTGCCCATCTTCCTGTGGAAGCTGACAGACTCAAGTCCAAAAGACATTCAAAAAGACACATGCTTTTGGAAGGACACCAAAAGGTGCCTTTCTACCTCAACTCCCCCATAATTTGGAGGCCAGAGTGTTTCTTTTCCCTTCAAACCTGTTCTCTGCTTTACATCACAGGCTGCAAACCCAGCTTCCCTTGGACAGGACACCAGCGGCCATGCCCTCACTGGGGGGATGAAGCCATCACCAGGTGGACTTGAGACATCACACCGTACAGCTCACTGGGTCCTGCCCTGGTTCTTGCAGAGGAACTGCCAGCAACAGGACATCGTCTGAGGAGGTCCCTTGGCTTGTAATCAGCCACGCATGGATGGAGATTAGGTCTGTGCAGGTCTGTAGTGGGGTCTGCCCTGTGAAGAGTTTGCACAACCTCATGAGCTGTCTAGCTGCCACAGGGGATATTAATATCCCAGGAGGCATTTTGGGAGGTCCCACAGAAGCCCAGCAGGGACCATACCACCCCACTCAGGAGCTTCCCATGCTCCTTCAGGCCTGCTGCTCCTGCAAACCCCAGAGAAGGAGTCCATCAGGCACTCTGGGAAATGGCTGTCTCTGGCTTCCTTTTCATTTTCAAAATGCTGACAACCACTATTTGTCCCTGGATGGTTTTTTTGCTTTGGGCTTTTCTTTCAGTTCTTGTGAAACTGAATCATTTTGTGACCAGACGGGAACCTGGACCTGCTCTGAGCCGACAAACACAGCAGCAGCTAATACTGCTGCTGCAGCTCTTGGCTCCCAGCCTGACCCTGCTGCCCGCACGTGTCCCTGCCGAGTGTCACCGGTGCTGGAGGGGGGACAGTTTGCTCACGGCAAGGGTGGTCGCCTGCCAGCCAGGTGCCTCCCATCTCCCCCTCTGCTCTGCACTGGGGAGGCCACAACTGGAATCCTGCGTCCAGTTCTGGGCTCCCCAGTTCAAGAGGGACAGGGAACTGCTGGAGAGAGTCCAGCGAAGGGCAACAAAGATGATGGAGGGATTGGAGCATCTCCCTGATGAGGAAAGGCTGAGAGAGCTAGGGCTCTTGAGCCTGGAGAAGAGAAGGCTGAGGAAAGACCTTATTAATGCTGACAAGTGTCTAAAGGGGGGGGGTTGAAGGAGGATGGAGCCAGACTGGTGACAGGATGAGGGGCAACAAGCACAAGCTGGAACATGGGAAGTTCAAATATGAGGAAGAACTTCTTCCGGGTGAGGGTGCCAGAGCCCTGGAACAGGCTGCCCAGGGAGGTCGTGGAGTCCCCTTCTGTGGAGACTTTCAAGCCCCGCCTGGATGCAGTCGTGAGTGATGTGCTCTGGGCAACCCTCCCCTAGTCAACAAGCACAAGCTGGAACATGGGAAGTTCAAATATGAGGAAGAACTTCTTCTAGGTCTCCCCGGAGCCTCCTCTTCTCTAGGGGTTCCTTCCAACTCTGGCAATTTTGTGATTCCATGAATTAGCCACTCCAACTCTGACAATTTTGTGATTCCATGAATTAGCCATGATGAAATTCGGGGTTTGTGGAGTCCCCTTCTCTGGAGACTTTCAAGCCCCGCCTGGATGCCATCCTGAGTGATGTGCTCTGGGCACTCCTGCTTTGGCAGGGGAGTTGGACTAGATGATCTCTAGAGGTCCCTTCCAACTCTGACAATTCTGTGATTCCATGATTTTTCATGGCAGATTTTTCAGAGGGCACAATCCAGCTACAGAAATCTGTGATATTTATGACTACACCCACCGTACTGAACTGCTGGCTTTAGTGATGTTCCAGCAGTAGTTCGACAGTTGCTCCAAACCAACTTAAGTCCTTGCTCTGATGAAAATTGATGGCCTCACCCTCCAGACTCTCCTGCCCCATCACTTCCAACCCCGGGGCCATACAGCAGCTTGGATCAGGAAACACAGATATAAAAACTGCTCAGAGTGGACTGGATGATCTCTAGGGGTCCCTTCCAACTCTGACAATTTTGTGATTCCATGAATTAGCCATGATGAAATTCGGGGTTGTTCCTAGCTCGCCCCCATCTCACTGCTCTTTCCCTGCAGCACTGAGGGTGCTGCTTCGCCCCACGCTCTGCCTCACCACTGCCCTGCCCCAGCGTCCCCCTGATCCGCATCCCTGCCATCGGCGCTTCTCACACGTCCGCCCTCATCATCGTTACCCACGAGCTGCTGGTTGCAGCTCCCAGGGATGCTGATGCTCGCTGCAGCCAAGCACCCACCCCAGGTCTCTGGGAAGACGGTGGGACCAGCTGCCCACGTTACCGGTCTCCTCTCTCTGCGCTCGGAGCCTGCCCATTTCCCCAGCAGGGCAATGCCTGGCCTTGATGTTTGTGACACTCTGGCCTGGCTCGCTTTGAATTAATAACATTCATTTCACAGTGCCAGGATTTCACTGAACTCTTGTCCTTATTTTTCACATGATTGCCAATCTCTTTTGTTTCACTGGCCGAGTCCAACAATTTCTCTAACTGTCCAAAAGGGCCATTAATCAAATGAGCAGCCCCTGCTCCACGCTGTACGTGAGACACATTCATGTGTGGAGCCCCATGGAAGTCAGCCTCTCCTCCGCATCACCAGGCTGGAGCTCTGCAGCACGTCCTGCAGTCTCACCATGAGCCCACTCTTCTGCATTGACTTTTTTCCTCCGTCCTGGCTGTGGCTCACAGTGTGCTAGCCTCGACTCCTTGCTGGGACCTGGCTGTGCCGAAGTGCTGTGCTTCTCGGCTCCCCAGCTAACTCAGGTGGAAGTTCTGCTGAACCTCCTTGCCCGAACATCTGTGGGGTCCCAACCAATGCAAACTTTCATCTGGTCCCAGGTAGCTTTCAAGGATTGGTGCCAGTTTGGGATAAAATGGTCCAGGGGAACTTCTGTAGCATCAGCAGGGCTTGGCTGCTCAGCCTAGAATCATCCCCTTGCCTGGTTCATGCCCCTTACTGGTTCATCCCCCAGCCTGATTCATCCCCCTGCCTGGTTCATCTTCCCTTCTGGTTCATCTCCCTGTCTAGTTCATCCCCCTGCCTGGTCCATCCCTCTGCCTGGTTCATCTCCCTGCCTGTCCATTTGAGCTGCAGCATGGACCCGAGCCACTGCTGCAGGGGGAGGGTAGCAGCAGTGGGAAGGGAAGTGAGAAGAGAAGCCTGACTTTGTGTTCCCGTGGGACGCAGAGAGGGCAGGAGGAGGAGGAGCAGGGCTTGTCATGCCTTCACTGGGCTGTGCTGGATGGTTGCCTGTGCTCTGCCCGCCCTCAGGGTTCTGCACAAGGCAGTTCTCTGGGCCCCTCATCTCTTAGCTAGTGACAGGGAGGCCAGGGTGTGCTGGCTTCTTTCCGTTTTCACGAAGCCTTGAGGTTCCAGTGAGACATGTTGGGGGTCAGCTCCTCAACCCCCTTTGCCAGCCACAGTTGGGCAGTTGGAGACCGCACTTGAAACTATGCCTGAACATCTGAGCCCTCAGCCAAGCTTCTACTTTCAGGCAATTGGCTTTGACCTCTTTGTAGCTGTAGGGCATCTCTCTGTGTCTCCTAGAAAGCCTCCAGACAGAGCTTGAACTCCTTCCAGCCCTCCTAGAATTTTTTTTCGTATGCCTCAGCTGTTTGCTTTCTCTCCATCAGAGCTCCTACCTTCCTCAGACAAGAGTTTGTACAGCCTCTTCTTTTGTCTCTGGGCCTCCTTGCCAAGTGCTTCCTGGAAAGATGAAATTAGGCACAGAGTCAGTCTAATCTGACAAGAGGTGGGCATCTTCACCTGAGTTAATCACCCTGGGCTCCTCTTACAGCAGGGTTGGGGTGGGTGATAGAGTAGATCAGATATATCTTGTCTAGAAGTTTATTTTTCTCTGCAGTGAGTGCAAATGAAGCAGAAATGAGTGGCCCAGTTGGTGAGATGTACACTACAGACATCTGAAGCCAGGTGAGATGAACTCTGCCCAGGTGTCAGAGCACACTCCTTTCCCTGCACGCTCACACCCACATGCACACACACACACCCCGCGTCACGCAGGGCAGTATCTTTTTCCAGGAATCATAGCACAATATCAGCAGCACCTGCAGAGGTGAACTCAGCAGCAGTAAATTGATTTCCCTGCAGGGTTTTTAGCTAATAGATGTCCTGCTTTCACCCACTCCCATCCCACGTGTCCCTCATTCCAGAGGCACTGCCTTGCCTCCCCAAGGCTAAATGTTTTCTCACTTGCTACGGACGATCTGAAAGACTTTGTCTAGTGGCACAATGTAGCAGCTGTGGCACAAAGCCTTAGCTAATAAGATGGGGGAAAAGGGCAACAGTGACTTTGCATATGACACAAATAATTAAGGCAAGTCAGGCCTGTAGAAGCACGAGGAGAATGACCCGAGAGTGTAAATATATGCACCAGCAAGAAAAAGAGCATGCATCTGAGACAGGAGGTGAGCATGACTGTGAATTCATGTGTCATGACCATGGCTAACCATGGACATCCTCCTCCACTCGCATACTCTTTGATCAGGGACCCACCAGCCATGCCATGATGCAGAAGAAACGGGATGGTAGATGCTATGGATCTGTCTTCATGTTGGAGGTTGGGCAAAAGCTGTCACACGCATGGTCCTTGATTGTTGTAGTTGATCACAGGCTCAGGGAAAGCTCACATGTTTGCTTTCTTCTAGGGAAATTGTAAGAAATAGCCAGATATTCTTTTTTGTCATGTTACATGGAAGTAACCATGCTAGGGAGCAGCCAACATCAGGGTGATGGAAGTGCTGCACTTCAGGGGCCTGGCGTGCAGGGAACTGGAAAGGGCTGGGATGACTTTTTCTGGGGAAGACATGGGGAAGTGAAGCAGGGTACCTGTCCACTGCAGCTTTCATGTCATGAACAGCCTGTCTGCCTACTCACCTCTTCTCAAGTGAAAAAGAAAGTGCCAGACCATTAAACCAGAAGGCAACCTAATTAAAACTGATAAAAGGAAACAGTTTCATATGTACAGCAAAAGCTTAGCTGGAGGGACTCATGGCCACAAGGCATGCCTAAGGATGTGGATTTAGGAGGGATCAGAAGAGGGTTAGATCTGTAAATGGGTTAGATGAGGTCCCTGGTGGCCACCCTTGGACAGGATCACACAATTGGCTTATCCAGGAGATAAGCCTGTGTGCTTTGGGCCATAAAGTAACCACTTGCTCATGCTCTCAGACATCTGCAATGAAAGGGATCCCTGCCTTGTGACATGGCAGAACTTTGTCTGGAGGCTGGAGATGGGGCCAGGCAACAGCCTGAAGAGGAGGCTGCAATGGTAGCAATCGAGACTGGGAAAGGAGACAAGAAGGTCACAGAGAAGAGCAGCAAAGCTGGACGATCCCAGTGGAGACAGGACCTGACCACTGCTTCCCTGGATCCACCAGATGCCTCCTTCCTGCTGCAGGATCCCAAGGGCTGCCAGCTCCCTCCTCCTGGGGAAAACTGGTTGTTGGCTGAGATGTGGAGAGAGGAGGAATCTGCTTCTGACTGCAGAAATGAGGAGGGAACAAAGAGCAGGAGCTGCTTTCTTAGCTGGCTGTGGCTGTCACAAGCAGGGGGACTCTGGGCAGGGTGGGAAAAGCAGTGATGGCACAGGGATGCCCAGCCCCTTGGGGGACAGGCTGTTGTGGAGAATGCATCTGCGTTCGCAAATCTCAAAGGCAGGAAACCCCAATAGTTAAAGGGGGATGGAACCACCTCCAGCACAGAGGTCAGGCTGCAGAGCCCGTGCCTTGTAGCTGCTGGTATCAGTGCCCATTTGGCCTGATATCTCTGGGAGGAGCCCTGACACATCCTCACGGACGTGTGTCTCTGTGCAAAGTCAGTGCTGCTCACAGATCCCCTGGCAGAGGACAGTCACCAGAGGAGCGCTGGTCTCATAGCCCCTCGGGGAGGATGCCTGCAGTGGGCAGTGATCCCCCCGGCCAGGGGGAGAAGCAAAGGGCACCGTCAGCCCCAGCCCAGAGAAAGCCCCACACAGAAAGGGCTGCACCAGTGGCGAATCTATACAAAATCCTTTCTAAACACAAACAGACAGAACCTTATATGAAAGAGCTTTAAAGAATAGAGAAAGGCACACTAATAACTCTTGGTAGGAGCCATGACCCCAGCGATAAAAGCATCAGTCTGGCTATTTGAATTGTAAGGATTTTCAAAGAGACTCCGAGTGTGGCGGGGACCCACAGGCGTTTCAGAAAGGGGGAGATGTGAATGGTAAAGTTTGGGCTGCTTTGACACGCCAGCCTCTCCGGCACGGATAAAGGATCTCTTTCTAATCAGCAGTGCTGGGACCCAGCAGAGCACACGCAGAGCTGGGGTTCCCAGGGTACATTATGAACATTGAATTCACACACCAAATAGCAACCAAAAGGAGGGGAAAAAAAAAAAAAAGCAGTTCATATAATTAAACTGTGACTGAAGAGAGAAATAGCCTCGGCGCTGGGTGAGCTGGGGAGTGCTGGAGTCAGGCAGCTGGAAAGAGGGAAGGAGGGGGGTAGGGGGAGCAATTGTGGCAAAAAACCTGGAAAATTCATTTTGAGCAAACTCATTAGAAAGATTGCAGCCCTGTCCTCAGAGGGGCAGAGGAAGAGCTATTGTAGAGAGCTATTGTGCTGCTCAGGAAGGACTCGGTGCTGCAATGGCACCAGACTATGGGAGGCGGATGGCAGGGCTCCAAGGGTTCTCCGTGCTGGGAGCGTTAAGCCCTCTCAGGCCAGCAGCTCCAAGGAGCAGGTGGATTAGGAATTTCCTTGGACGCAGAGCAACCACACGTGGGGGGATTTGTCCCACCGAGCCTCTGGGCTGGCCAGTGCTGAGCTCTCCCACTGGCAGAAATAGAGGCTGCCTCTTTGCCATCTTTCTTAAAGCTGCCCACCAGTGTGGGGTTTAGTTTTGAGGCAGCAGTTTTACCAGAACCCCAGGGGCATGGGGGGTGGTGGGGGTGGCAGAAGCACTAGGAAAGAGCAGAGCAGGGCCCCAAGGGAAGGCAGCTTTTCCCATTTAACCTGCTTGAACCACCGCTTTACCCCTAAATCAATCTAGTGCTTGTTTTTCTCCCTGTGGACATTTGCCCCCTTTTCTCACAGCAGAGCTGCTGGACATGAGGGTTGGAAGCTCTCCGTGCTGTTCCATGCTGCCTGGTGCACCATCCCCAGGGAACACCAACAGCAGACTGGGGGGAGAGGAGACCCCATCACCCCAGTCCTCTGCTATGCATGTGTGGGTTTGGTAAGCAGGACCTCAAAGACAATTAATAGACTGTCTGTTTTTCCCAACTGGGGCTTCAGGATTTTGGGGTTATTTTTGGTGAGATGTCCATGTCTGTTATAAATTTTACAGTATAATGGTATTCACAAAAGCTATTTGCAACAGTGTCATGAGTGTCTGTTTTTCCCAACTGGGGCTTCAGGATTTTGGGGTTATTTTTGGTGAGATGTCCATGTCTGTTATAAATTTTACAGTATAAAGGTATTCACAAAAGCTATTTGCAACAGTGTCATGCAGCATTTGCAACAGGGTCCCCTTGTCACCTGAGAGATGTTGAGCACCCAGGGTAGAACCTAAGGAGCAAAAGCTGCTTGCAGCTGATGGTGGGAGGACAGGACATTTAACTGCTGTCTCTAGCTATGCTGTAGGGTGCTAGTGATGAGGACCTTCCACTTTATCTGTCAGCTGTGACCTGTACACAAACAGTTCCCCACAGCCAGCACTTGCCAAACCCTCAGCGGTGAAATTAAGCTCGGTGCTTAGACATGACTCTAAGGAACTGAACCCATCACCTCTGTCTTCCCACAGTTTCAAACGGCGTGCAGGTGGGGACCACAGCTGGCAATCATGTATGATCTGCCCTGCGTCATTGTGGTATGGTTTATAGGGGGAATTAACTGGTGAATGGGGTTGTTTTTACTGGCCTGCTGATCTCTGCCACGAGGTTTCTCACTGGGGGCAATTCAAAACATGTTTTATGCCACCACGTGTGCTGGCTCTTTTGTGCAGTGCCACAAGAAGGAGATATCATGAAAGCATCTGGCCTGGGAGCGCGTGTAACTGTCGTTGTGGTTCAGAGCAAAACTTTATTGCCAGGAGAAAGCACAGAACAGCTGCCGTTGCTCTGACAACAGCCGAAGCAGCCCGGTCCCTAGGTGAGGAGGATGTGAGCTCAGTGTGAGATGTACTAGTGTGTCTACTAGCACCACCAGCTCTGGTCCACCCCGTGATGGACCTGGCTTTCAAGGCACAGCATGTGCCTTTCCTTGCCCCAGCAGATAATAAAATGTCTGGCCTTATGAATACCCATTTCTTGGAGAAAACCATCCTCGGAGGTCCCTTGCTTTCCAGGGTGGTCTGACTGTCAGCTCAGACACACAGTGTTGCATCAGCCAGAAGGTACCAGGTAGAGGTCCACCTAAACCCAGAGCAGAAATCTTTGAGGACTCCTGTCTTCCACCCAGAGTCCCTTGCTAGAGACAAATTGGTGAAAAGAAAGATAAAAAATCTCAGCATATGGGTTCATCCTTCCTTCACTGCCTGGATCAAATAAAAGAACAGGTTTGGGTGCAGGCAACAGAGTACATGAAGTCTGATGAGCTTTATACCCAGCCATGCATCACGGCTTGATACTGCGATCTCTTCTGCTTGTCCAGGGTTGGGCAGTGCTCTGTGCAGTGTCCGTCTGCAGTGCCACTTGCCCCCAGTCTCTGCGGAGGAAGCCTACGTGTTTCACCCTGGGTCTGGTTTCCAAGTCACTATGGTTGTGGCTATGCCTGGGTCTTGGAAATTGCTGTGCATGTCTCTGCTCCAGGACCCTGAATTTGGTGTCCTTTTGCCCCTACCAGAATTGTCTGGCCTTCCTTCACATTATGGATTTTCTCCAGGACCACTCCCAACATCACGGAAAATCTCACATCTCAATCCAGGGCAATGCATGTTGAGAGAGACCAAGTGGAGACCAAAGGGAGACTGAGAAAAGGGCTGCAACAACAGCAACCATCAACTGATGACAACAAACATCACAACTCACATCCAAACTCAGTGAGACAACAGTAGTTATATCCCCCAAAAATAAATTTTTCATTTTATAAAGGGCTTCCAGGACCCATACAAGATCTCCAGCCAGATCAGATACCTCCAGCACTACAGATAAGAAAAGCTGAGAACTTGAGCTCATGGTGGGACCTTGGAATCATGAGGGCCTTGGGATCACCTCAGCCCACTGGTGGGGACGAGGAAAAATCCTAAGAAGGGTAGGAGATATCCTGCCTCAAAATTGAGAAAGAGAGGGCAGACGTGGGCATGGAGGGACACAGCGTCTGTGAGCATGGTTGTGCTGCAAGACAAGGTCTGACATGGAGAAGCTTTTTGCTGGCACTGATTATTCTGCACCATGAGGGAGAGAGGGGCATGCCCCAGGCAGAGGGACCAAGGCAGGCTGCTCGCCCTGGGGTATTTTCACTCAGTTTTCCTTCCCCACTGCGCTTGATGTTTCTTCAGCACGAGCAGAGCCTGACACATAAAGATGGGGAAGCAAATCCCAGTCTGCTTGCTTTCAGCCACATTATGAATGGCTACAGGGATTAGTCCTCTCCGGAGCGAGGATGCGCTGCTGGGAATGTCATTAAGAACATGCTCATCTGCCTTCAGCGCTGAAGTGGTCATTGCACATGCGGGGGACAGGAGGCGGGAGGGCCTGATATTAACCGCCTGGGTTACAATAATGTCATTTACTTTTCCCAGGGGACAAGAGGCAGCTCAGATGACAAATGTGTCAGCGCTTAGTCAGAGCGTTGCTGGATAGGTTACTTGCTAAGTGAGGGTGTAACACAGTGGTGCAGGTTTTCTGGTGTCTCAGGGGTCTGGGCCACGGGACTCCCTCAGAAACCTCGGCTCTGAACTAACTATGAACTGAAAATATCTAGATGTTTTCAAAAAGTGATGATGTGCACAAGGCAAGAGGTTCTCTCTGCCAGACAGAAAGGGAAAGGTGATGGAGGGATCCAAGGAAGAGCCTAACAAATCATCCTGAACTTGGTCACAAGGTTTGGGGAGAAAAAAAAGACATGATCCAGGATCAAGGGACTCATCTGATCGAATTTTAGCATGGAATTGCCTTCAATGGACACCTACTCAGTCTTGCTGAGTGTACAAATCCCTTGTTCTCAGGTAGGTCAGATAAACTGTCGCCTACTCTTCTCTGCTGACTAGGGAAGCCGAGCGTGACCAGCAGAGCTCTAGCCCGGCGTTCCACACAACAAAAGCTGGAAGAGATCCCACCTTACCCTTGGGCTGACAGGGAGAAAAGGGGATACAGAACCAGTACGCATGGGCTGCCTGCCCTCCCTGCCACCCAGGCTGCCTGCCAGCCAGGTGCCACAGCTCCTGTAGCCACAGGCTGGAGACTGGGTCCTCCTGGCCCTGCTCCGATGTGGCACTTGCCCAGACAGCATTGTGGCCAGAGCTGAGCACCGCCCTCCACATTGACTCTGGTCCTGGCCAGTTTGCCTGTCCCTACAGTTCCCAGAAGGTTTCTTGGTCATTTCAGCACCATCCATGCTGCCCAACATCCAAATATCCATGGAGACAAGACATCATCTTCACCAAGCCTTTCCTGCGCAGAAGACAGTGCCCTCTACACTCTGGCAACAGTGAGTCGCACATTTTTGACCTCAGGGCTCAATTACTGCAGCTCATTATATCTGGGAATGGAGCCAAGCAGGCTGAGAAAGCTTCCACTGGTGCAAAACGTAGCAGCCTGCGTGCTCAGACGCCTGGGGGCTGTGATCCATCAGCCTGCAGCTCCTGCTTCGTTACCCGTATTCCAAATTAAGCCAGAACCCCTGCCAGACTCCAGCCCAGGACCTGGTGCGTCTCACACTTGCTGAAGTCAGCTTTCTCCCAGCATCAGGCTTCTCAGCTGGCCATGTCTGGGGCTGAAAGGGGAGATCATGGCAGAAGACAGCCCTTCTCAGGCAAGACGCACTACGTCTACCTCTCCTGATGGACTCTGTGATCTCTCTTGCTCACTCTCTCTTGGTCTGGAGGTCTTTTCCCTGGAGATGTGGGGTTCTCTGGTCTCAGCTTGGGGTCAGACTCCCTGGCAGAAGCTGGGGAAGGTGGCAGGACCAGAGGATGGGACAGCCGTAGGCACAGAGGAGGTGGCAGAGGAGGGTAGGTGAAGCAGCAGCCCTGGCTGACGTCTATCCCTGCCAAGCCAATAATCCTTGCAGCCAAAGCAGCCAGATCCCCTGCTCCAGGGCCTCTGTTGACTCAGGAGAGCAGGAGGTGGCACTAGCACCCCTGGGCTGCCCCTCAGGGATGGGGAGAGTCCACATTTGCATTTGGATGTACAGCTCCTTCGGAGATTGGCAGGAGGAGTTGGGTGATTTCCATTGAGCTTCACAAATCTGGGTACCTCTCTGCCTTCGGTCTCGTCTTGCCTTTGCCTCTTCCCTCGGTCTCTTCCCAACAGGCTCTTCTGCTGCCCTCGCGGGTAAATGGGCGAACACTGCAGCGATGCCTGAGCAACAGTGCGATAACGGCATCCCTTTCTCCCCTCTCCCACCCTCTCCTTTCATCACCCCTCCCCCAGCCCCACTAACTCACTCTCCTGCTAGTTTATGGCCAGAACATTTTGTTTGCAAAGTGCTGTCAGATGCGACATTAAGAGGCGCAGTAAATCAGAGCACAGGGGCCTCTCCAAGCCTCCGCAGATGAAAACCTTTTATCACAATTTGGATCTGTTTGCACTGGTATGAAAATTATGGCTCCAGTTTAGCATCAACTTCCCATTATTCATGTCCCTGTGAGCAGCGCCTGCTAAATTGGATTGTTTCAAGCCTCCCCGCCCTGCTGGCCCTGAGAGCCCAGCAGATCCCACCCAGCTTCCCATCCTCACCTGGATGTCCTCTCCCAGCGGGATGCGAGCAGGAGAGAGGTTGCAGCACACTGTGCATGCTCCTGGCTGGAGGAGGGCTTGACAGTGAGGAGAAGAGGGATGCTGGAGCAGAGGGAGATGCTGAAGCAGGCACGGATCCTGCTCCGAGCTGCAGCCCAATCTCACTGCCACCCCCTGAGGTGGGAAGTGCAGGTTGCTGCCCGTGTCTCCCTGCACATCCCTTCCTCTGCTCCGCTGTGCCCGGGCACTTTCTGGTTACTGGTAAGTGTTTGGAAGAGAGAAACAGGGTCACTGCTTTTGGGAAGGAGGGAAGGATGAGGGAGAAAGCTCTAGCAGGGGTGAGGATGGAGCTTGGAAGAAAGCAAGAAATTTTCAGCCATACTTTAATCCTTGTTATATCATAAGAAATCAGGATGTGCCTCCTCCTTATCCTGTCAAAGAGGTCAGCTGGGGGATTCCATGGGCCAGAGAGGGACAGTGTCGAGGTATAGTGGCCCCAAAGAGTGGGACAGGCTGGTAGGGAGGGCCTTGCTCCTTGCCTGTGCTGTGCAAGAGCTGGGAGAAGTGCTGAGCCCTGGTGGGTCTCTTGTTTTAGCCAAGGGAGCTGTGGCTTTTCTCAGCAGCACCAGAAATCTTCTCAATGTCAGGGACTCTGCCTCTCTCCGTCCTGGTGCTGCAAGGGCTGCAGTTTCAGGGTGCACAGTTTAAGACAGGGACTTATTGGGGATCAGTGCATTGTGGCAAGTGGTTAGGGGCAAGAGATGGACCAAGAGACAAGGTCTGAGGGGGCAGCTCAGAGGAGGGCACCTGCTGCTCTAGGCAGTGGTTCTCAAGCAGGCTGGGCATGGGCTGGCCAACACGTGGTGTCCCAAGGAGCCTAGACCAGCACAGCCTTTTTGGATGTGAGAAGGGAGTCCTCTGAACTCCCTCCAACACCTGGAAGTGCATCTCACACCAGCACCACTGTCCTGGCAAACTGGAAATTGCCTTGCATGTTGGTTTCCACTGAGGTTCATGTTAATGAGGCACAAGATTTTCTTTGCAACTAATTAAACTAGGAACCTCCATTGAAAGGTGTTAAGAGGCACTAGCGAGCCCTGGTTGGAAGTGTTGGATGTTCCTGCCAAACTTAGCTCAGGCTCCATGGAAAGAAGAATTAAATTTCCCCCTGGACTGCATCAACTAGAACAGTATGGAACCATTGTCCAAGGGGATGATCACCCAAAAGGAGGCCCACTGACAGCATCACCGTGTAAGCAGAGTTCGTGATGGTCGGGGAACATGCAGGGTGGAGGAAGGACTGGCCGTTTTCACCTGTGTGCACATGTGATTTTCACGTGCGTGTGAGAGATGGAGCAGGATTTTGCTCATGCAAAATCAAGAGCGGGCAGCCACAGAATGAGAGGAACAGCAACGTGTGCGATATCAGGAGGAGAAGACAAGGAAAAGCATCTTCCAGATGAGACTGGTTGGCCACACAGATTGGTTTCACACGGCTGGTGGCTTCCTGCGAGCTTTCATGCCTGCTGAGTTCAGGGATGCAGCCCCACAGGTTTGGTCTCGCTACCTAAGAGGGACCGTGCCTGCGTGTCACCGTGCCCTGTCACTGCGTGTGCCACATAACGACACCAGAAAACTGCTCAGCCACCCCACAACAATGTCCGTCTGGAAGAGAAGCCAATTCTGCGAAGGAAGATGAATCCTGTAACTAGTGCTCAGCCACCTGAGGTCCCCAGCGTGGGAAGTGTTGTACCCAATCCTCACAGCCCTCTTTTTTCCCCCCATTGTGTAAGGGAGTTCAAGCAGCAGCTGCAAAGACCTGGTTCCCAAGAAATAGGGAGCTGGTGCAAGGGCTTTCTCTTAAGCAGACTTTCTGACACAGCTGGGAACATTTATTTTCTTTTTTGCACCTCGCTGCAGAGACCTTGCTGCAATAGTAATTGCACATTTTTTTTTAGATAATATGGCCAGATGCTCTCCAAACAAACCTTGAAGTCTGTTGTTGCAAGGCAGTAGGTATTTTAATTTTAACTTAATACCAGCGTGACTGCTCAGAATGAGACAATGTCACCGTCCAACAAATCCCTCGGGGTTTATCTACCACAGACAGCTTTGGAGTGAGTTTTGTGGAGCAGGTGACCATCCCAATAAATCTGGGCATTTTTTGCATTATTTTTTTTTATTAACACTCATCCAGTGCTCGGCCCTCAGGCTATCATCTCGTTCCAGTCAGGTCCATGCTAAAGATCCCCATCTTCTGTCAATCTCAGGAGAAGTGAGATGACACTAATAAATATGCTTGCAATGCTGTGAGTCTCTGGTGCTCTCTGTATTCTCCCTTGCATTGCCGGCTGTTCAGAGCAATGCTGGCTTTATTTCTCCCTCATACATCACTGATTTGCTACACTGTCAGAGTTCAACAATGGCAGTAATAATTAACCATTTAATCTGAATCAGACACTCGGTCTTGTTTGCTGTTTCTGTGTATAAGATGGAAAACGTTTGCAAAGATCAGACTCTGATGTGTCTCAGCTTAGTGTTAAGTGTCTTGACTCTGCAAAATTGCTTGGAGTCTTTCATTTTGCTCTTTAAGCTCGTTAGTCCAAATTAAAAACAGCATTCATTCTAATTTCAGCTTCTTGAAATCCCTCCAAGATCAGTGCTATTATTCTTTCAAATGCCTTGGGAGCAGAACTAACACCAAAAGACGTTCACTTACATTCCTGTTGTCCAAATAGTTTAATAAAAGCCAGTAGCTTCAACACAGTGATCCTGCCATCCACCTTGCCAAGGTACACGTTGTGGTCCTCCCGAGAGCTTTGCTGCCATTTCTGTAATGTCCTCGATGCCCACTACTTACTCGTGTGGCTTTCGGTGAGTCACATAGATCATAGAATCACAGAATGGTTTTTTTGGGTTGGAAGGGACCTTAAAGACCATCCAGTTCCAACCCCTTCCCATGGGCAGGGACATCTCCCACCAGACCAGGTTGCTCAAAGCCCTGTCCAACCTGGCCTTGAACACCTCCAGGATGAATGTTTTTCTAATTTTATTTATGACCTGCGAATTAATCAGATGTGTATGTGGCTTTGCCTTTTCAATAGTTTGAGATTTCGGAATTTTGTCATGTTTGGGTTTAAGTTGAGCTTGTAGGACGAATGAATTTCTCTTGATCACTGGACTGCTTGAGCCATCTGTCCTCACGCGGATTGCACCACCAGGAGAGGACTTCAAAGAGCATGGCCAAGCTACTGCTGCCTCTCTGCTCAGACAGCAAAGTAAGGTCTTTAAATCCTCTATGTGTTGCAAGACTGGGGTCACAAACAGGGTCTCAGAGAAGCCGCAGCCTCATATCAGGTATGACCATGGTCTCACATGCAACTCCTCCTCCACTGCAGTGAAGAACTCTCCGTTATTTTACCAGGCATTTACCTCTTTAGTCTTGAAATGGTCCATCAAGCCACATGCTCGCTAGGTCATGCAACCCCAGTTTACAGCAGAGGAAGTTAGTGAGTCAGGCAGGGTTTACAGTCTTTTCCTAAGGGATGTTCAGCTTCATTTCATGAACTAATAAAGTTGGGCAATGAGAGAGAAGGAGATGTAGCAGGAGAAAAGCTGCATTCCCCAATCAGCCCTTAGCAGGCAGGCAGTTTAGAAGAGACTCCCGACAAAGGCTGAGGGGAAATCCAAAGTGTCTGTTCAGTGTCTACTGATGCTGTTCTGCATCAATGTCCCTCATGAGGGGAGCCAGGGAAGCCACAGGGATGTCTTTCCAATCTAAACCCTCCTTTCTTCTCTCCACAGAAGCTGGGCAGCCCAACTAAGGGTGCTGACGGTGTCAGCCTGGGGAATGTGCCTGGAGACATTGCGAGTTAGCGGTCAGCACACTGCTGGGAGATTTTGCAAGAGTTTCCTGGAGGCCCACTCATACAGCCTGCAGATCCTATAGCATGGAGGTCCTCACTGAGGGTGATCCGTTGCTCCAGGACTTTTCATACCAGCTCGGCAGGCAGCTGCTCTGTCTCCATCAACAAACTGGCTCCTTGCTTCATCCTGCTCTTAATAAAGAAGCACCCTGAGAGCTCACCAGTTGGCTTCTCACCACACTTGTCCTGTCCTGGAGGAGAGTAGTGAGGGTTGTCCTGGGGAAAGGAGCAGATCTGACCATGGCTCTGCAGCCTTGCACAGCTCTTGATGAGCTGGAGTAGGAGGTGAGTAGCAGGGGAGGTGTTGGAAGGGCATCTGCATTTGTTTCCAACTTGGTAGAGTCACACAAGAGGAGTGAGGATAGGTGGTGAATGGCAGGAGAGTCTTTTGTTACCCAAGATGCACCAGGGAAGGTAATTTAGAGAGCACTGTCTAAAGTCACACCTGCCTCCAAGTCTTGTGTAGTCTTTGGAGAGCTCAACAGAAGATGGAAATTATGAGTCTAGGAAGATATAGATGCAGTTAATACCTATTTTACGTGTAGAGTCTATAATATGTTGCCATAGTCTTGAAAATGTTGTGACTTGGACGCCATAAAAGCTGGAAGGAACATGCTAATTGAGAACACAGTCGGGCTATAAATTCGGAGAAGATACCGGGGCTGGCAGGAGAGAAACCCAGTCCCAAGGAAAAAGGGAGGGGGAGGAACTCAGCCAGAGAGTCAGAAAGGAAATTAAAGAGAAAGCGGAAAGAGGGTGAAAACGGGACTCCTTGGTTCCCCAAGGCTGGCTTAGCCTAAGGTAACACTCCAGGTTGATATTAGAAAATCAAAGGAATTGATTCAAATGGAAGTGCCATTAGAAGAGAGAATTTAGAACAAATTGGCAGCATGAATAGGAACTAATTGCCAGAACCAGGGAGATTCACCCAAAAATTGTACGGAAAGAAAAGATGACATTTCCCATCTACTAACTGTAATTCATAACCTATCGCTTAAAATGGCCTCTGTAGCAAAGTAAAGGAAGGTATCAAATGTGACACTGGGGGTTTAATGTGTTTTTTTTTTTTTTAAGTATTAAATAGGATGTAGAGTCTTAGGGAGCAGTAGGTCAGACTTCTGTGTCAAGCAAGTAGGTAGCAATTGTAACAAAGAATAGAGCTATTGGGTAAATGAATAAATAGGATACAGTAGGAGAAAGTTGCTTCAGTTTCTGTGGAAGGAAATCATGCATCAGAAATCCATTAGTGTTCATTGAAGGGATCAATATGTGCACAGGAGTGATCTGGTCAATATAATCTGGTAGGACTTTCAAAATGCTTTTGGGCAACGTCCCTCATCATAGACTCAGAGGGAGATTAACTTGTTACAGGTCAAAAAGGAAATTCCTTTCATGAGTAATTCTCCTGGTTGAAAAATAGGAAAGAAAGGGTACAAAAAAATCAGTGATTTTCATAGGTGGGAGGGAGTTGGCCCATGAAGTGAAGTGAGGAGCTGGGCTGCAGTGCTCAGTACAGGCATAAACGGTCCAGGGAGGCAGGGAACAGTGAGGTTGCAGAACTCACCGACGGCATAAAATTAATTTGGGCAGGCAAACAAAATCTGACTGTGAGGAGCTGCCAAATGTTGTCGTGGGACTGAGTGGCTGGGCCAGAAAATGATCTGATGACATTTGACTTCAGTGGAAAGTAAATGTGCATGGGAGACAGAACTGCCTCACCTGTACACGCGGAGCCCAAGGAAGGGACCTTGGAGTTATACCACCTGCTTCCAGCAAAAAGATCACCTTGATCCACGGCGGTGGCAGGAAAATAAAGGCAGTGATGAGAGCTGTCATGAAAGAAATGTAAAGCAAAATACGCAACAACTATTATTTGCCACTTTATAAATTAAAAGCGGAGCCGGCTTTGAAAGATTGAATGGGGTGGAGAACTCATGCGTGGCATGGGAAAGGCAAGCAGCAATTATTACCCAGAAGACAGAGTTTTAGAGCAAAGATTTAAAATGGTACGTAGCATAACAAGAATTGGCCCAGGACCTGGCACATCGGTGAGAGGCAGCATCCCCACACCTTGTGCTGCGGGAGGATGCCATGAAACATGACTTGACTGTCTCCAAGAGGGACACTAACTCCCACCTTTCAGGGAGTTTAACCTCCATGACTTGACTGTCTCCAAGAGGGACACTATCTCCCACCTTTCAGGGAGTTTAACCTCTGATTTCATAGAATCATAGAATCACAGAATTGCCCAGGCCGGAAGGGACCTCCAAAGGCCATCTAGTCCGACCCCCCCGCAGTCAGCAGGGACACCCCCAACTAGACCAGGTTGCCCAGGGCCTCATCGAGCCTCACCTTGAATATCTCCAGGGATGGGGCCTCAACCACCTCCCTGGGCAACCTGTTCCAGTGCTCCACCACCCTCACAGTGAAGAACCCTCTCCTCATCTCCAATCTAAATCTGTTCCCCTCCAGCTTAAAGCCATTGCCCCTCGTCCTGTCACTGCAGGCCTTTCTAAACAGGTTCTCCCCAGCCTTCCTGTAGGCTCCCTTCAGGTACTGGAAGGCCACTATTAGGTCTCCCCGGAGCCTCCTCCTCCAGGCTGAACAACCCCAGCTCCCTGGGGTTGAGTCAGAAAAATATAATCTCATGCATGTCTTCCAAAAATTAATCTGCCTTCACCACATCGGAAAGGTTTCCATCCCCTGCATGGTATCTATCTGGCTTTTGGGAAGGCTTGCAGATATCTTCCCTACAGATAGGGAATTATTATAGGGAATTATACCTGGGGGACTGGGAAGGGCATAACTCTACTCACAGAAAACACCCCTCTCCTCTCCCATGGGCTGGTCTGACAAACCCCAGCGGTTTGTGACTCTTCCAACATTTTTAGCCGCGTATGAATCATTCTCATTTTTAATAGGAGAGACAATTACTTCCCGTCTGTAGCTGTGCATGTGACCAAATGGGGTGCCTGGGAGGAACCCGGCCCCTTGCAGTGCCGTTGCTGGTGGCACTGCCCTTGCTGTAGCTGATGCTTTGCCCAGCACTCCTCATGCTGGGGCTGATGTGATCCCGGCCCCCAGCCCCCACCACCGAGGGCACGGAGCCGGCAGAGCATGTTGTCAGGCTGGAGGGGAAAAGCTCCCACGAGAGAGCTGCTCTCGCACAGAGCAGGCGTGAGAACAGAGAAGAGCACCAAGATCACAAAGAGCGTAACGTGGCCCTGGCCTCTCAGGCCAAAGGTTCATGTAGCCTGGGCAGTCAGCCTCCAGACGGACGTTAGAGGATGGGGAAGGGAAGGGTGTAAGAAACAACAGAGGTTTAGAGAGGTCCTTCTCCTCTCAGCCCTCCCCCAGCATCCCACCAACAGCACTTCAGGAGCTTTTGGAGCGGGAAGTTGCACCCGGGCCATCTTGTTCAGGGCTGTGGCTTTGTCTAATCTGTTTTCAGATCAGTTTATGGTTTTGGTCCCACCACCTCCCAGGGCAATGACTTCCAGGTTTTAATTATGCACTGGATAAATTGGCATGCTCGGGCTGCTGCCTGTCCAGCCCGCTGGGCCCAGTGCTTTCAATAGCTGTTCCCAGACCCTTTCTCACACTCATACCCTCTGGTGTCCTCCCTCCCCATGCTCAGTTTTGGCTCCTTCAGTGCCTTTGCCAGGATGAACCCTCCACAGGTCCCACCTCCGTGGGATGGAGGAGGAGAGTGGGAAAGCATCTAGAGCTCCTGGTCTGCTGAAGCAGCAGTGATGTTCTCAACTCCTTTCTTAATAATCTCTTGCTTCTGAGCGACTGTTTGCCCCCTCCTAAGGTGATATTTTGAGAACACCCTCCACATTGATCCCTGGGTCTTCTTCCTGACAGCCGTGTGCTGGCTGTGCACTGGAGAATCGGTCCTCCTTATATGCCTGGGCCTTTAGAAAATCTTCATAGCTGCCTGTGGTTCGCCTATCCTCAGTTAACTCATCTCAGAAAACTGCAGCTCAACACACTGAGCCAGCCCCATTTCCAGATCATGAACCCCTGGTGTGAGCCCACTTGGACGCCGCTCTGGAAGCCCCGTGCCGTGGTTTCGCAGCGCTGTTTACTTGGCTGTCATATCCTCTGCTTGCACCGAGTGAAAAGGCTGTGCTCGACTGTTTCGTGAGCTGACTATTTTATATTTATATAGAGCGAATATTGCATGCAGCTGTACCACCATCCAGAAACAGCCCAGGGCTGGATCATGCCTGGTGGCAGGGTGAAACTGTGGCACGTACCCTGGGGCAGAGCCTGCACCCTTCTCCTCCTGCCTGCTCGGACTGGATCAGGCCAGATCAACTGGGGACTGCATTCCCCTCCGCCCTGTGTCGGGGCTGCGAGATGCAGTAATAGCTGCTGGCAACATCCCTTGCCTGCCTGCCTCTCATTTCCACGCTCCGCTCTCACCAGGGACCGCCTGCAGACCCTCTCCCAGGCTCTCTGAGTGACCCTCCACTGCTTTCGGCCTCCCTCATCCCCCGTGCTGCCCCAGCAGTCCCAGCTCTCCCGCTGACCCCTCTGCCCCTTGGCACGGTGGCACCCCCAAGCCGATGGCAGCTCTGCTTTGACTAACATTCTTTCTGCCTGCCTGCCTCTCATTTCCACGCTCCGCTCTCACCAGGGACCGCCTGCAGACCCTCTCCCAGGCTCTCTGAGTGACCCTCCACTGCTTTCGGCCTCCCTCATCCCCCGTGCTGCCCCAGCAGTCCCAGCTCTCCCGCTGACCCCTCTGCCCCTTGGCACGGTGGCACCCCCAAGCCGATGGCAGCTCTGCTTTGACTAACATTCTTTCTGGGGAAAAAAAAAACCAAACCACAAACAAAAAAAAAAACCCAACCAAAAAACAAAACACAACAAAAACCCAAGAAGCTTGAGAAATGCCTGGTCCCTACAGCTGCAGGGCTTTTCTGTTGCAATAGCATTTTGTTCATGTTAAATTAATCTGCCTGTAAGTTCAGTGCTGTTTGGTTTGGGAAAAGTGATGCTCTTGGTCCTCACCCCCCTCCCTTCCCCTCCTAATCCCTGGGTGCCGTGGGACAGCCAGGTGATGAGTCGCCAGGCATGGGGTGGTTGCAGCCAGAGGGGACTCACTTCACAGCAGTCCTGGCCAGGCAGAGACCAGGGTGACAAACAGGGAATGCCATCAGGGTGGGGAACGGGGACTCTGCTCCTGGCATTAACTCTTGTAAGGCAGGGATGCTCTGAGCAAATGGCTGCCTCCATCCCTGCCGAGGTCCCTCAAGCCCCAGGGGCTGAATGCTTGCCAGAGGTCCTTGAGTTTCCTCACGTGGTTTCCTCCCCATTTCCAGCCACCAAATCGCATTTACAAGAAGCAGAACATACATTAAATAACTCTCGGATGTCAGAGCAAGCAACTGCTGTGGGGGATGTTGTGGGAGAGAGAAGGAGAAACAGCTGGTCTGTCCAGGAGCAAAGAAAAAGGAGAAGAGAGTGGGGGGCAGGGTGATGGGTTGGGAAGGGGCTGGGGGTGTCACTGGGGGCAGAGGATGCTGAGAGTAGGGGCAAATGTCCTGGGCTGAACGTGTCCTCTGCTGTGACTGGTTGATAGAGAGCAGCCCGTAGCGTGGGATGCCTCATTGCAAGAGTCTGTCCCACAGGCTCCAGTTTAGGGTGCTTTTGTGCACATGCCACAGGAAGAAATGGATGTAAACACTCACTATCTCAGATTATAAATGCCGGCAGGGGGTGATGGGTCTGGAAGGTCAGCTGGCACCACCGCCGTCCCCCAGCAAAGGCAGAGGCAGGGGTGGGTGGCTGGGATGCTCTGCACGTGTCCCCCACCCATCCTCTGCTCTGGCTCCAGACAGGAAACAACAGCCCTGCCAGAAGTGTCCCAGGGGAAAATGAATCTGACCGGGCTGAACGTATGGACAAATCCCAGCAAATATCTGCTAGCTTTCTATAGAGGATAATGACATGTCCTCTGAGTCCTCCAGCGACGATCCCAGCAAAGCCAAGCCTTTGAGAGCCTGGCTGAGCTTGTCCTCGGGTCCCTGCTGTAAATTCCCACGGTGCCATTTATCCAAGCACGCTTCAGGAAGCAATTGGAGATTCCCACAGGCAGAAGGAGCACTGCTCCGCTGCAGCCTGCATCCGTGTCCTCAGGCAGGGGCAGACCAGGGCAGGGGCCCGCTCACAGGGAGAGCACCTCCTGATTCATTGCTCCCCACCGCATGCTGGTGCAGACCCCCAGCAGGTGAACCCTCCTGCTTCCCTGTCCCTTTCTTGTCACCTTCAGGCAGGCGGGGTTCTGCTCTCAGCACTCCTCACAATGCATCGGGAGCTTTTATTTTTCCCCAGGTGGCTTTTGTGTTTCGCTCCTCTTTGATACTCTTTACTGGGAGATATACAGGCAAAGCGCAGCATCTGAATTTCCACCTCTGCAACACCTAGGGGGTTTGAGGGGAAGGCAGGGTAGAGCCTGCACAAGGAAGCCGGTGTGGAGGTCAGCAGGCTCCCTACCTGGAGTGCTGCGTTTTCTCAGGAGGGTTTGCAATTGTTTAAGAGAAAATTTGAAAAGTAATAACCCCAGAAAAGCAGAGGGAGAGGCCCCTGGAGGCAGTTCAGCAGCAGAGAGGGAGCCTTGCAGATCCGCATGAATGAGAGCAGGCGAGGGAGGAGCAGGAGAAACAAAGAGGGAAGATGAGATGGAGAGGAGGACGTGAAAGAGGTGCCCGGGACAGGACCATGGCAGGCAGGTGTGGCTTGCAGTGCCATCCATGGCTTCAGGCTGGGTGTGCTCTGCCAGGCTGCAGGCAGGGTCTGTGGGGGAGACAACAGCCTGAATGTGGGAGAGGGAAACATCCTACAATGCTGGAGCACATCATCCTTGTGCTTCCTCCTCGCTCACCCTTCACAGGCTGAGCAGGACAGACGGGGTGACTGTCGTGGTCTGCCCCATCCAGGACACCAGCAGCACTTGCTGCCTGCATCTGCTCCTGGTCCCCTGCAAAGCTCCTTCCTGCAGCTCCCCATCCTTTGACTGCTTGGGGAATGGCATCTGCTCGGCGTGCCTCAAGGCTGAGCTGCTCACCTGAGCTCCAAGAGCTCAATTCCTGCGGGCACCAGGAGAGCAGGGAAATGAGCAGCACTGCAGTTCACAGCCCCAGGCTGAGACACATCCCCCTCCACCAGTGAGGCTGGTGTTCAGGGAAGGAGCTGCTCAGCGGGCGTCCCAAGATGCAAGGCAAGGGGTAGGAAGGAGGGAGGGGTGTCTTCCTGCATGGACCCTTCCTCTGGCCCTTGGCTATTGTGCTGCTTCCTTCCTCCTCCCCGAGGGATGCAAAGGAGCTGGGCTTTATCAGGGCACTGAATCGGACCAGGTAATCCAGGCCACAGCTGCTTCCTGCTTCGACTGGGATGTCGCTCCGAGAGCAGGAGGGAAGGAGATGAATAAAACACTCTGCCGCTGAGAAACCTCGGCGAGGAACAACATGTGATTTCACTCACCCATCCCAGCCAGAGCACAAATCCTCCTTTCTGGGGCTTCCTGCGGCCTCTCTCCCACTCTGCTCACATCAGTTATCCCAAACAGGGAGCAGTCGGCTAAAACCCTGCTAATAGACTTCAGCAGGAGCACAGTGCTGGGTCTAATTAACCGCCTGATGGCTCCTCTGTATTGGACACGCACGAGTCTCTCACACACAAGGGGTGCGATGTGTTCTCCCTGCCGGCCTGGGGCTGCCTCTTCCCAGGGCTACCTGCACTGCTGTGATTTATGGCACCAGAGAGACAGCTGATGGGTGTGATGGGGACTCCACATCTGGCAGGGATGGACAGAGTCAGGAGCAAGCAGAAGCTGTACCACAACTCCGGAGAGCGCGGGTGCCTGCACCTGGTAGCTGGCTAAAGGTGGGAGTTTAGCCTTGGTCTCCCGCTTTGGGAGCCTGGAACTGGGACTGGAACTGGGGAGGTGACCCAAAAATGAGGTTTCTGGGGCTTGGGTAGTCCCATAGACCAGACCAGGACCATCAAGAGGGAAGGGGAGCCAAGAGCCAGAGTTGCCTGCAACATTGACACTGTTTGAGTATGGACCCCAGATCATCAAAGCAAGATGGAGGTCAAGAAGAACAGGGGTGCAGGCCCCCCAGTGTATGCCCCCAGGCAGGGGAAGGACAAGGGGAACAGGGAAGCAAGATCTTCAGCTGCAGAAGCACCTCCAGGCTCCCAGAAGTGATGGTGGGACGTGCCCATGGGCTGATGGATTTTCATCCCCACCAGAGCTACCTCTAAGGTAAACTAGAAGAAAGCTATTGCTTTCTGGTGGGCTCATGGAAGAGCCAGGTTGCCTCCAGGATTGTGAAGGTTAGCCAGGAATAACAATTTTATTGCATAAAAAAACATTCACCTTCCAAAAAAACCCAGTCACTATCCTGCATCAGAATGAAAATGGAGACTTTCAAGGTGGTTCCAAAAGAAATGAGACACCACAACTAGTTCAGGAGCCAGGTCACTTCTCCAGGCCATGGGAGAGTTAAGTTTGTGACCCATCTGACCCAGTATCCAGTCACTGGGCAGTGAAGTCCCTCCTAGAGACCCTCCAACTGCTGTCCTTCTGTTTTGTAGAGATAAATAAACCCTTGCTGGGTTAGAGAGGGACAGACAACAGGGGTTGAAATGCCATCTCCACATTTCAGCTGACAGCCCGGGCCACCAACATGGTGTTCTTCCAGAATCCTCCTTCCTCAACCACAGAATCCACCCTCAATCTAAAAAACGTTTGTCAGCGCTAAACGCCTTTACAGAAATTCTTGGGAGAAAAATTCACCAAGTCAGATTGAGCAAAAAACACAACAACCATCTTGGGAATTGTCTGTGCAACACATGGCAGGAGCCAGAAGGGTCAGGGGAAATGACATTGAGCTTGGTTTATACCCTCCGGGAAGCACCTGGGTGGGTGTTTGGTCTGAGCTGCTTTAACCACTCCTGCGTCCTCCCGTGAAACTTTCCTGAGCAGCATCTACAAGAAATCCCACCTATGGACTCAGCTTTGGTGAGCTGTTTGTTTTTGCTGATGTGAAATGGTTGCACACAAAGCTCCTCGTGGATGTGTGTGGATGCATGTCCAGCTTCATGTAGTTCTCTCCCTCTTTTGTGAAGGATTTCGCTCTGGGGTCTGCATGCCATGCGGTGTCAGGAGTATGTTACGTGGGCCAGGATGGCAGTGGTGGGTTTCTACCCATATTAATACATTGTTCTCCATGTTTCTCTGCCTGTACAGTACAGAACATCAAATTGCACTGAAGATTTATTGCAGAAGATTAGACTGATCCCCTGCCTTCTTTCTGACCTGGCCCCTCCACTGCCAGCAAGAAGCACCCCGAGGAGCAGGCTCTTTGATGCAGGCTGAGATCTCACTCCATCATAAAGCTTGGAAGCTTTACGAGGGCCACACTCACCGTTGGTTTTCTCCAGCACGCCCAGAAAGATGCACTGCTCTGGGTTTCTGGTGGGTGCTCGTTTATGCAGAGATGGCATGGCCCTGCTGGCACACACCAGCCCTTCATCTCAGGGACCCACGATGCTTCTGCAGGGCAGGCAGTCACCCGTGTTGGCTCAGTGTGCCAGGCTGGGGTCCTGCTCCGACCGCCAGCCCCAGGGCCCGTTTACACACTGTTTATTTTTATCCCATGCCTGATGGATTGGTGCACGGGTTCTGTGCTGTCAGATGATTTTCCACCAGTTCCTTCATGTAGGTTTTTATTTTTTTTAATGGAATCTCTGAAGCGGGCGAACACCTCCCTCTGTAATTGAACATCTGTAAGCTATAGATGTGGTTACTGGTTTGTTCTCGGGGAGGGCTCTAATTGGACTTTAATGGATTACATTGCCTGCTGCAGGACTGTTTGCCGGTGCTGTTGGCCATCCAGGAGCTCCTCCAGCTGCCCACACCCCGGCACCTCCCTGCTGCTCTGGGGATGTGTCCAGCTGGACAGCTGAGGATGAGATCCCGGAGGTGTGCAGGGCTGCATGTCAGCATCTCCGCTTTGTCTGAGCCGGGGCAACACTGCTTCCTGTCTTGGACTAGGCTAAGGCTTCCCTTTCGCTCCCACATTGTGTCAGGAGTCCCAGGAGCAATCAGCGACGTATTCAAGTGTCCTTGTTTTTTCAAGGATGCTGTTTTGTTCGGGGGTCAAGTTTCCGGGTCAGATTCCTCCTGGGAAGGTTGGGCTTCACATCCCTTTGTCTGGTTACGTTCTTCCTAGAAGTATTGGGGGACCTGGTGCAATGTATTTTTTTTTATTTTTTTTCTTCTTCGTTGCTTGTTCTCTGACTCTGTTTTTCTACAGGACTATTGATCTGCAGCCCTGCGGGGTGTTGGGGTAGCATATGGGAGTCCCTGTGCTGCGTGTTGGAAAAAGCACTTGCTTTTCCCCAGCTGTGGCGATATCGCAGCAATTGTTTTCTGTTCTTGCTCTTGTTTTGGGTTCCTTCCCACCCTATTGCCATGGGCTAAAGAATTGCTTTGCCACTCTTGTGAAACTTTTGTGGCCGTGTTAATATTGTTTGAAGTATTGCCATAATGTTTGTTTAAAAACATATTAATTAGGTTTTCAGTAATTGGGGTTTCCAGGGCTCGCTCATATTGTTCTGCTGGTATAATTTGTTCTATTGATCTTCCTCGAGATATAACTCAGAGCCAATCTGCAGCGAGGCTGCGGCACACAGCTCGCTGCTGCTGTTCAGTGTGATTTGTTTGCGCACCGGGCTGGTGGCCCGTGGTCTGATGAGCGTGGCCGTGTTCTGACTCTCAGCCCATTCCCATCATGGCAAAGCAAATCCATCCCAGCAGCTGATCACTTTTTCCACCTCCCCAGTCCTGGCGAGACGTACGGTTGCCTTCGTGCAGGGTCCGGGGATGTGGCCGGCGATGGCACCCGGGGTGTCTCCGAGGCGCGCTGCTGTTGGCTCGTGCTCGCGTCGGCTTCGCTACCGCAGACCCAGAGACACTGTGGCTGTGTCTCCTGCTGCAGCGCGGCTCAGCCATGGGTTTCCATGGTAACCCTCAGGCTCATTCCCTGACTCCAGGTTTTTCAAAAGCGATACGGTTGCCTTCGTGCAGGGTCCGGGGATGTGGCCGGCGATGGCACCCGGGGTGTCTCCGAGGCGCGCTGCTGTTGGCTCGTGCTCGCGTCGGCTTCGCTACCGCAGACCCAGAGACACTGTGGCTGTGTCTCCTGCTGCAGCGCGGCTCAGCCATGGGTTTCCATGGTAACCCTCAGGCTCATTCCCTGACTCCAGGTTTTTCAAAAGCGAAAATTTTCGTTTCCATCAAAAGAGCCTTTTCTGCCAGGAGACCCAGCACCACCTCCCCCAGCCAGTGCCGAGGCTGCCAGCTAATGAGCCCAGCCCGGGGAGCCGGGTGCCTGCAGCCTGTCCTCCAGGAAGCTGTTTCCACTGGCAATCTGCCCTCGTCCTGCCATGGATGTCCTCACCCATTGCCTGCCCTGAGTGGGTGCTGTGCTGCAGAATTGGGCTCACCCACCGAGGGGCTGGGCTCAGTGGGAGCCCCTCACTCCCTTGATGGTCAAAGAGAAGCTTCCACCAACATCTTTCCTTGCTGGGTGTCTGTCCATGTGTCTCTCCTCAACAGAAGCAGGGTGGGATGATGGTGCAGCCCCCAGCTGCCTCACCACTGCTGCTGGCAGCATCATCTGACTCCTTGCATCCCTCCCTGTGCATCTTCCCTGCTGTCCCAGTGCACCTGGCAGTTGTGTGAGATCGGGCAGAGACGTGACCATTTTTCTGCCAGCAGACACAATACATTCCCAAACAATAGTCATTGCACAACTCATCCCCACATTTAACAGAATTTTACAGGCAGAATAAATCTCAGGGCTGCTATAAATCTTGTTGGTGAGATAAGGAATGTGCATTCAGAGTCTCATGTCGAGTAAATCCTGCCCAGCTCCAGGACACATGAGGAGCATCCTGTATTTCACACCTGCTTTGGAACCCAACGGGAGATTTATGAGATTCAGAAATGAAACCACTGCGCTTTGCAAAGGCTCCATGTTCCCTGCCCCACACCGGAGCACTCCTGCTTGTCAGGCAGATGGAAAATGAGATTTCCCAGAGCACTTGACAAGGTCCACTGGTCTTCGCAAGGTTGAGATGGGGTGAAACTCTCCAGTTTTCACAACTTCTGGGGCAGTGTTGCCACGTTTGCATTCTGCAGCAAGAATTCCAGCAAAATTTGAGTGGATGGGTCCGCTTCATATGGTCTCATGTCTTCTCAGTGTCCTTAGGGATCTTCTTCTTGATGTCCAGTCCCACCATGGCAGTTACTCTGGATCCAGGGATTTCTGGTGGGTGACTGGGACCACCAGGACTTTTGTCATGTTAGCTTCTGTGCCTGCCATTAGCTCATATTTCTGGTTTGTCTCGTTAGTGAAACATCTAAGAGTGTCATCTCCCAAATGGGCTCCAGTGCATCACAGAGTCAACTGCACAGAGGGGGAGATGTCTGGAAAAGAAAACATTCCTTCCCTCAGATTAACAATTGTACTCATGAAAAAAAAATTAAAATAAATAAAAAAAAAAAGACCAAGGAAGCTGCAGTCCATTACAAGAGGCGTGGAAATGTTTTGAGCTCCTCACCTCTGCCATGGTGTCCCTGAAGCTGGGACAGCAATCAGCCTGCACTCCCAAGGGAGCAACAATATGGGCAGGCCAGGGAAGGTTTGGTGGGACAATCCCTGGAGCTGCTACCCCCTGCCTAAGAAAAGGCATTGCAGGCATGTCCCATCTAATGGCTTGCAATTCCAACAATGCTGTGGTTTGTTCTGAGGCTGAGAAGACATTCTAATTTCCTAATTTTTCCAGCCTAACATTTCCCCTTCGGACAGACCAAATGACTGGAAATTTGAGCCCTTCCACAGATCACCTCACTGATGAAGTCCTGAGCTGACCCATGTGCTGGGTATGCTTGTAGGAAAACTTGGGACATATGCTTGGAGAATGGTGGTGGTGGATGGGGAGGGATGGAGAGGGAGCAGAAAGGTGTCTGGAAGGTGGGGAGAGTGCTCTGCTGCTCCAGTTTCACTCCTCTAATGTTTCAGATGCTGCAAGGGAAAGGACGTAGGACAAAAGACTGAGTGACTGGCAAGGGAGATGGAAAAGAGAAAGCGACTGAAGCCAGGAGGCTCTGGGAAGGTGAAGAAAGAGTGGGAGACACCTCACTGATCCCAGAGGCATAACCAGCCTTTCTTATTCAGGTTGGACATGGGTAAGAATCAGATGCCTGAAACAACAGTCCCACCAGCACCGGGGCTGAGCCATGGTGTGGGAAGACTTCTCCCCGTGCAAGCCCTAGGGGAAGGGAAGGTGTTCCCATGCACATACGTGCACTGTTACATGCATGTACCTGTGGGTGCAAAAAACTGTGGGAAGGGTAGAGGTGCCTGACTTATTGGCTGGGAAAGAAGCTTGAGGCAAGTCCCCTCTACTTAGGGACACGGGATTCAGAGGTTTTTCAAATAGGATTACAACCAAGAAATATGACTTTCTAATCCATTCTCTCCTTAACAAAAATAAGACTCGGTGAGCTGCTCAGGTCAGGAGAAAGCACTAATCTCTCCAGTATCCCTGCGCTCAGGTCTGGCAGACCTGGACTGCCTGGTAGCGGGTGGAAGTGCCCCAGTTGTCTGCAGAGGTGGGAAGGCAAAAGCCCAGTTGCAGCAGTGAAAGGAGAAGAACCTGTGGAGTCCTGATCTTCTTGTGCAGCTTCTTGGGAGCCAGGCAGTGGCCATGGGCATGGACTGGGCTTCCCTTCCCACTTTGGAGGAAACTAGGTGCTGATGTAGGTTAACCCAGAGCACTGTAGTGCTCCTGAGGAGCCTGTTCCTCCCACACGGTAGGATGAGGTATTGTCCTGCAGCTCCATATGTTGATGGAGTGGTTGGCGTTGCTGGGAACATCTGAAAGCCAACCACAGGAGGCACAAACACACAACAGCATTGCTGTGTAGAGCTGTGGCAGAGTTGTGGGCAATACAACTTGGAGCAGCCCTTTGCCTGGGCTGTGTTTGGAGAGCAGCGGCTGAGCTGGGGATGAGGCATGGTGGTGCTTCTCCTCCCCCTCACAGGAACTGTGATTCCTCCTGGGCTTGTCCTGGAGGGGAAACAATAATTTTCTTTGCTTTTTAACTGCAGAAACCTGACCCTGGCAGACACTGAATCCAGGCAAGAGGCTCCAGGGTCTTCAACCCTCCTTCTCCACTGGCCTCCACTATCTGATGCCATGCAAATGTTCCCAGGCTCCATGAGTCCTTTGCCTTCTCAGTCCCATCTCTGATTTCTGTGGCGCATCAGAAAAGAAGCGGTTGGCTTTCCTGACTTCCCTGCTGTGCGTTCATTTCAACCTGTGAAGGGGAAGTGCAAAGTGTGTAGAGAACACGGGTAGATTAAAAATCCCTGCAGGTTCAAGGGCAGCTGGGATGGAAAAGAAGTCCACAGAGGGTTCCTAACAACACAGTAATGATGCCCGGGAAGCTCCTGAGCTGTAGACTGTGGGAGGATGGGGGTTATTAGAGGGGAACATCATGCGTGCTTGCCTGGTCTTTTTTCCACTTCCCTGGCATCTGCTCTGGGCTCTCTTGGAGAGAGGTACCATGCCAACAGCTCTCTGGTATCACCCAGCCTGTCTTGTGTCCAGCTGAGCAGCACCACAGAAGGGAGATCCCAAAAATATCCTGGTAGGAAGAGGCAGGTGAAGTATGAGGATAATGCATCATCCTCAGACCATGTCTGCCTGGAAAACTACCATTTCCAGACGCACGGGACACGACCCAGCACCTACCAGGGCCATTCATCAGGATCTACTTAAATAGTCCTCCCTGTCCTGTCTCTTTCCCCCCTCTTACCTCAGCTGCCAGGTGTTAGTGGCAGCAGAATTATGGGGAACAGTCACTAAAATGAGTGGGATTTTGAGTTGGTTTGGTTTGGTTTTATTTACCTCAGATCAATGCAGAGAGATAATCGGTCCATCTAGAGATGGCCCAAGGGCACGTGTTGTTGCCCACACTGCCTTTAGGTACACAGAGCACTGATGGTCTGATAGGATGTCCTGGTGTTGCCACTCCCCTCAACCAAATTTTGTTTGAACTGAATCACATTTTTTTTCTGGGGAAAAAAAAAGGTAAGTTGCCAGGGCATGGAAATCACCACAGCCCTGGGGCATGGTGGTTAATTGTCCTCTAGACCTCTATTCTGAATTTGCCCGTGTACTTCTTCTGGCTCAGGATCTCATACTGTTTTGGTTCCTAGACCAATAAGCAGTGCTTTATTCCCCAGCAAGCTCTTACAGATGGATCAAGTCACCCTTTCACCTCTTTTTTTTTTTTTTTTCTGAGCTGATCATCCAAATTCAGCATTTACCTGTGTGCACTTCAACTTTGTGTCGAGCAGCAAGGGGTCGGTCGGGGGAGTTCAGCAGAGCTGCTGTTGTGATGGGAGAGGGGCTGTTACCACTTGGACGATGGTGCACAGAGTGGATGCAGGCAGCTCACCCAGCCAAGATGCCCAGGAGACGTGCAGGGTGGGCAGAGGCAACTCCTCTGCAAGCATCCTGGCAGCAAGGCAAGAAGGAGTCTGGTGCTCCACGTGGTGCACAAGAAAGGTGAGGGTCTTGCAGTGATGCAGTTTGACCCAGAGCTGCGTTTTGCCCTCGCAAAGTGTGGGATTTGGCGGCGGTGAGCACGGGCTCCGTTCCCAGAGCATTTTGTAAGGGCAGATGGCTCGGAGGCAGGAGGCACGAGTGTCAGCACACGCTCGATGGAGAGATGGTTGGGGGGGGGAGGCAAAGCTGGAGGAGGTTTCAGGGCAGAGATGAGCTCCCGTTTCATCTGCCACTGGAATCCCCTCCTGCCCTCCTACACACCCTGCAGTGCTGACCTTTTCTCGCTCTTAGACTTGTCAACATGACCCGTTAACTGAACTAGGAATGATTTCCTGCTGATAGATGAAAGGTTCTTGGGAATGTCAATTTTTTTCCTCTTGTTTATTTTTTATTTTTTGCCCAGCAATTAACTGAATTTCAGCGAGTCCTTCCATTTAGCAGGAGCTGTGCGCTGCTGGCTCACCTGCCAGTGCCAATTTGACCTGGATTATGTTTGAATACATGATCATATTTCCATCAAATTTGCAATAGCAAACAACATGCTATTTATTCCAACTTCACCCTGGCTACACACTGGCTGTAAAAGGGCAGGCAAGATGGGATATGGCAGGAAGTTTGCTGGGGAAAAAAGCAAATTCCACCGAATGCTTTGAACAGCTGAACCATCAGAGCGAGTTTGCACTGGATCAGGGCCTCTGTGAGCAGCAGTGCCCTTGGCCCGTGGTGGGGCACTGACATCAGATGTGCCATCTCACAAAGCCATCTTACGTCAACAGCAAAACCTGAACTGTCCAACTTCCTAGATGCTGTTACACTGCAACATATGTACCACCAAAAGGTCTTCTCCATGTACCAGCTGCAATGAAATTGCAGTTTTTTGGCCTTATTGTAGAGCCTAGGCATGAACAAAATTATCAAACAGATGTCAGAATTGAGAAAAGGCTCTTAGTCCAAAAGCATCCAACCCTCCTTTCCCACAGAGGGGTCTCCAAACTCTGACCTGCAAGGAGGATGTCCACCTTCCCAATAGCTCTGCTTTGGCAGAGCTCCAGGACAGCAAACGTTTCTTGGAGAACGATCCCTCATTACCTCAGAGATCCTAAACAACTTTCTGAAAGCTCTGGCTTTATGCAGACATCCCAGGAACTGCATAAAGCTTTTGAAATTCCCTGTGTGGATCTCACCTCCCCGCACACCTTCACACATTCGCACAGCTCTGCTTGGTCTGACTCCCCCGAAAGCAGGTGCTGGGACATCCCTGGAGGGATAAGAAAGGCTCAATCCACCATTTCCACCCTCCCAACACCTGAGCACTCTGTGCTGCTCCAGCCCCCAATATCCTCCCTTTCTGACAGACTCCCCAGTGCCTGTCTCTCACCTTCCCCCGCTTTGGGGAACAGGCAATCAGCTCTGATGGAGGGTGGTGGGAGCTGGATGGAGATGTCCTGGAGAAGGAAGGAACTCTATCACTCCACAGGAAATTACTAGAGGGGGGTAATTTAGGTGAGGAAGCTGTTATGGCCCATTGGCACTTTGGAAAACCTGTCAGTTTGGGCAGTATTGGGGTTGGAAGCCAAATTAAGCACTTTTAGCAGAGACCCAACCAGAGAAGCCTTGGACAGAGAAGGATCAATCCCACCCTCCAGCTACAGGGATGGCAGCAGAACCACCAGGGTTTTCCAAAGGGCAGTGCCAGGCCAAAAGCAGTGAACCAGCAGGTGAGGGAACCAATGCACAGCCTGGCTGCTGGGAGGAACAGGTAGCAGATGCCTAGATGGGCTGGAGACAGAGAGAAGAGACCCAAGGACACCATGGAGAGTTGCTGGAAACTACTGAAAGCTGCTAGTCTGAGAATAAACTTAGAAGAAAGCACGAAGCCCCCTCGATGGTGGGCAGGGCAAGGCTTCTTTACGATCTTTTTTATTTTTATTCTCACTCCAGCAAAACAGAATTCTCACCATTTTTTATAGTTCTCTTGTGTTCTGCTAAAAGCTGGCTTTTAAATGCCTCAGCCGCTTCCCCCTCAAAGCTCTGGCCGGCTTGGGGCCCTTCCTGCTCTACCCACTGTGTCCAAACACGGGGTATCAGGGCAGACACCCCAGCCTGGGGCACACCGTGGCATGGGTCAGGCCCCAGGGATTTTCTCTCCAGACAGGTTTGTCAGCTGGCAATGATACATCATTCCTCCTTACTTTCTAATTCCTCCTCTGATGGATGCAGCCAGCCCTTCTCCAAACCTGACATTTATAGCACCAGTTTTCTCTGGGTATAAATATAACCTGAATGCGTTGGAGTAGCAGGAAAATCGTTTAAATGTTCCCTTTGACAGCAAGTTTGAAGATTGCTGACACTAAAACCACTTACTTATATTGTTCTGTATCATCCTGCATTCAGCCTTCAATCATCCTCATTACAGGTGTGTCAGGCACTTTGCACGGGGATGCGTGCATGAGCTTCCCCCCTCCACACACCCGCTGCCCAGCCCATCACACCTCCTACAAGCCCAGGGACCCTCCTAGTCCCACTGAAATAAAGAGCAGACCCAAGAGCTGCACGAATGCACGAGTATGCACGCACACACCTAAGGCATTGCCTGTGCCCACGTGGCAGGGTGGGCAGGCACACATTTGCTAAGCCTAAGGTGGGATGTATGGATGAGAGGTGCACACGGACACGCTCCCCAGTGGGCTTTCTTGGACACCTCTGCCCTCTCTTAGTGCAAACTGGGGAAGCCAGAAACTCTGGCTGGTTTTGGTACCTAAAGTCCTTGGCTATGTTCACCCTCCATCATTCTAAAGTCCTTGGCTATGTTCACCCTCCATCACCTGAAAGGTAGCAGCACAACCCACACACAGATGTGACAAAAAGGTTCAAATTTGGATTCAACGTTCCTATCATGCAGATAGAGGATTTACACATCCTGGTGTGGCTCAGCATCCCTTGTCTCTGACATCTGACTGGATACCCACATTGTGGTCTTGTAGGAGTGTAGGAAGGGTGACAGGTCCACCATACAGGCATGAGAGCACCTGGGAATGGCCAAAAATTGGTCACGGGTCCACTTTTTCCCCAGCACTGGTGGCTGCAAGTGATTGCTGGCACATTGCTTGTGGTGGGGAGGGTGCTGCTGTGCTAGGAAGCAGGACACCCTGCCTGCTCCTCACCCAGGAGAAGGCCACATTCACATGGACCTGTGCAGATCCATCAGGGGATGAAAGCACACCCCTGTCACCAAGCCACCAGTGATGGTCCCCGGCAAGACGCCTTACCCTTGCCATGACAGAAATGAAAGCAGAACAGCTCACTCCACCGGGATATTAAAACAGCCCTTAGGCAACGGGTCTCCAGGAGGAGGTTCCTCCACTGCTCCCTCTCCCAGAGCCCGTCACTGCATGGGGTGGGGGGGATGGCAGACGCTGAGGAAGGAGCAGATAACTAACAGGCACCGTGGCAGGTAGTAACACATTACGCTGACGCGCCAGCTCCTGCAGACATGAGCCGGTGATGAGACAAGTACAATGCCTTAAAAGCTGGGTAGAGAGAGATGAGCCCTCAGGTACTGTGTATTCTTGTGACTGAGACAAAAGCCAGCCAGGGCGTGATATGCAACGGGAATCTGAAGATCTTAAAAAAGATGAGGATAAATGCCTTTCCCTGCCGATCCACAATGGCTTTCTGGGCCAAACGAGTGGGACCGTGGCTCTCCCAGGGCTCATGAAGGAGCAATGCTGAAGGATCTCAACTAGAGCTGTCCAGAGGTGTGAAATACAAGAGCAAAAACACTGCAGGAGAAGCAGTTCTAAAAGGTACAGACATTAAAGAAAGAGATCGTGATGAAAAGGAGTGCCAAACGCGTGGTGACACAGCAAAGGAGACGAGCATTCTGTGGAAAGTTTGCAGCAAACTGCCCTGCAATTAAGTCTCCTTAGGACCAGATAGGTCAGGCTGGGCTCTGCTTTCAGGTGTTTTTATGCTGGCGGTGCCCTGAAGAAACATATTTTCCCCTTCTGAGTCCCAAGATGATGGAAATGGATATAGTTCTGCTCAGGTGAGCTCCTGTACCAGGGGGTGCAGCTGGTACCCAGGCTCCACCAGCAGCGACCTGTGTGCAGGACTGGCGGCGTGTTGTCCTTGGACTACTGGAGCTGCAGTACTGTCGGGCGCTGGTTCCCAAGGAGGAGATCACTCAACGCGTGCCCTTGTCTCTGGTGATGCCAGGTGATGTTCCCTCCTGTAAACATAAGGAGAGATGACATATGCTTTGCTTTCTGCTTGGCTGGCTCCAGAGCTCTCCGTGGTTAATCCTCTGCCGAGGTGACACACGGCGCATTATGGGCCAGAATCGGAGGTGACATGAGTGGTGGTGTAAGTGACATGTTGGTGAGTCGGGGTAAGTGAGTGGAAGGTGGTGTAAAACTCAACATTGCTGAGATGCCAGCGGGCAGGGAGAGGCTGGGAGCAGGACACCCCACCACCTGGAGAATGGAAAAAGAAAAGGCAGCGTATACAAAGACTCTTGCTTGGCAAATGCCCACCAAGATCCAGCACTGTTTCCCTGCTGGGGTGTGAAATAAGTGAGGTGCCAGAATGCACCACGGGTGGCATCCTTGGGGAGGAAGGTTAGAGGAACCCCAACATTTAAAATGGCAAGCTGAGGTCTCACAGAGAGCTCTCATGCTGCAGCCTCCGCACGGGAGGAGTGAGGAAGGCTGGTTCGGTGGTTCCCTGGTGCTGGCAGCGCCTCTCCCCTGCCCCTCCATACACCAGGTCCTACCACAAAATGCTGCCACAAAAAGGGTTGTGGTGGTCCACGTCAGCCAGCCCCACTGAAGGCTCTTGGTTATTGACCCTGGCTTCAGCGGTTTCTCCTGACGTGCGGTCTTTCAGACAAATCTGTCATATTGGTTTAAAACCAGCCAGACTTTGTGCTGTGGTTTTTTCAAACTAAAAAAAAAAAAATATATATCTCGTAGGCTACATAACCTTATGGAGGAGGCTTCACACAGTCCCTCGTTAGCATTTCTGGGCTATTCTGCATGAAAGCAGAATTCTCTCTAATAACATTTGTGTACTAATGTCTAGCCATGCTGCTCCTGGGCATTACCTTTTACAGTATTTTCCTTTCTTTGTGGCAGCTCATGCTAAACACTGCTGTAACCCATACCCTGGTCTCCCTGCACATAATTCCCCACCTCCAACCAGAAAAACTCCCATCTTCTTTTTACACAAAGATGCTTTCTCCACTGAAGCTTCATGCATGTTGTCACGGCACCTCCTCTAAGCTCTCCACAGAGCAGTGGCACCACGCAGGGAAAATCCAGATATTGCTTATTCCTCTCCATGGGAGGCAGAGCTGTGACCCCTCCACCCAGCACGCTCTGCACCATCCTGGACATTATTTTGCTCTGCTTCCCTCAAGCAGACTTGCAGAGCAGGTCCTGGCAAAACCGCTCTCTGCCAGGCTCGAGGAGGGCTCTATCACCTCCAGAGAGGCACCTCTGCCTTCTTGCTCCTCTATGGGTCTGCTGCTTCCTCTGCACTCAGGCAGAGTGGGGGATATCACCCACCAGTCCATCTTTGTGGTAACTGGAGTAGGATGCAAGGATGCAAGAAGGAGAATCTGAGAACAGCCTGGGTGACCCAGATGTTTTCAGGTATCTACCAGGCTGACAGGATAGTTTTTCTCCCCATAAAGCTCAACGGCTGAGATCTTTCTCCTGACAGAAAGAGGAGCCTCAAGGCAGAGAGCTCCCCATAAAATCCAGCAGTGAGCCACCACGACAGGAGCAGGTTGGGGATGGGCAGAGTGCCTAGCATATGTAGGCTCATTAGCAAGGATCAAGAACTTGGCATCATGGGGCTCTGCAACTCCTGGAGAAGGAAGGCTCCTAAGTCCTAGGACATTTGGGAAGCTACAAACACTACCCTTGCATTTCCCAGGGAGATCTGCTCAACGTAATTTTGGGATGAAGGAGGAAAGCCCCAAGCTGGCTGGAGGCACTTGTTAATCCAGGAGCCTCTGTGTGTCAGAGGCTCCCTGCCCTCCACATGGGGCAGTCCCACTGGTTTGCTCTGTCATTTGGTGGTCCTGATGGCTGCAGGTCTCTCCTCATTCTATCCCTCTGTCTGATCTCGTCACCACTCAAACCACAATGTGTGGACCCCTCTCCTGCCCCTGCAGAGCTGCTCCAGGAGCCACTCTGTGGGCCAAGCAAAGGCATGCAGGAGCCTCCAGTGCAAGGCATGGCTGCCTCCTCACTGGTGGGACATCCTGGTGGGACAAGCTGTCACCAAGATGCTGCCTGCTTTCCTGGGGTGCAGAACACCAGAAGCCATCAGCTCAGGGACATGAGTGCATCCAGCTTCCCTTTGTCTCCCCCGGGGCCATCCCATCACCTCTGTTCCTTGCCTGCGCCCAGGTTCCTTGGTGACGTAGTGGGAGATAAAAGCCACGTGAGAGCCTGACTGGGGCTTTGAGGCACGGAGAAGGAGGGGGGGTAGTTTTATTGCTCGATTAATAATTTAACAGGACAAAATGAAATTCAAGGCACTGAGAACTTGAGAGATTCATACAGCGCTGTGGTTGCCCACTTTTCGCCCAACAAGCAGCTGCTCCCACCGCACGGTTGTCAGCCCCTTTTCCTGCTCCTCACCTCATTCCTCCAAGACCCCTCATTTCCAATTTACCCCCTTCCTTTCGTAGGCAGACCCTCCGCACAGCAGCGGGCATTTCCCTCAGCCTCCCAAGCGTTTCCCAGCCTTCAGCTTTGGGAGGAGCTGGATGCTGCCTCTGCTCCTGAGGTGTGATATCCTGGCCAAGCAGATTTGGCACCAAGAAGGGAACAATTTTCCCAGCCTTCAGCTTTGGGAGGAGCTGGATGCTGCTGCTGCTGCTCCCGAGGTGTGATATCCTGGCCAAGCAGATTTGGCACCAAGAAGGGAACAATTCACAGCCAAGATGACTTACCTGGATTGAATTAATCAAATCCAGCAGCAGTAACTTTCTCAGCTCTCTGACAGCGTGGCTGAATGCGTGTGTACGAGCACAGGCCACACGCAGGAGATTGGCACAACTCTCTGATAATAAATTGTGCAGAGAACAGCAAGAAAGGGAAGAAATCCTGACTTTGATGTGCAGGCGTACGCGCTATCTTCCATCTCCAGCGCAGCGTGCATCCCAGAGTGGCCCTCGCCAGCCTGCTCCGTGCTCCGCGCAGATGAGGATGGATATTGCGGACGCGGAGAAAATTGATTGTGCTGGAAATGCGTGCAAGGTGCATATTGGGTGGAAAATTGGGGGGACTCACTCTCATCAGGAACTCTTTGATTCATTGCCCTGGCTCCTGAGTGAAAGCCCAGGTGCCACTGCCAACGTGGGCTGAAAATTTGGCTTAAGCAGAGGCAGCTGCCTGCGCCCAGGTTCCTTGGTGACGTAGTGGGAGATAAAAGCCACGTGAGAGCCTGACTGGGGCTTTGAGGCACGGAGAAGGAGGGGGGGTAGTTTTATTGCTCGATTAATAATTTAACAGGACAAAATGAAATTCACGGCACTGAGAACTTGAGAGATTCATACAGCGCTGTGGTTGCCCACTTTTCGCCCAACAAGCAGCTGCTCCCACCGCACGGTTGTCAGCCCCTTTTCCTGCTCCTCACCTCATTCCTCCAAACCCCCTCATTTCCAATTTGCCCCCTTCCTTTCATAGGCAGATCTTCCACACAGCAGCAGGCATTTCCCTCAGCCTCCCAAGCATTTCCCAGCCTTCAGCTTTGGGAGGAGCTGGATGCTGCCTCTGCTCCTGAGGTGTGATATCCTGGCCAAGCAGATTTGGCACCAAGAAGGGAACAATTCACAGCCAAGATGACTTACCTGGATTGAATTAATCAAATCCAGCAGCAGTAACTTTCTCAGCTCTCTGACAGCGTGGCTGAATGCGTGTGTACGAGCACAGGCCACACGCAGGAGATTGGCACAACTCTCTGATAATAAATTGTGCAGAGAACAGCAAGAAAGGGAAGAAATCCTGACTTTGATGTGCAGGCGTACGCGCTATCTTCCATCTCCAGCGCAGCGTGCATCCCAGAGTGGCCCTCGCCAGCCTGCTCCGTGCTCCGCGCAGATGAGGATGGATATTGCGGACGCGGAGAAAATTGATTGTGCTGGAAATGCGTGCAAGGTGCATATTGGGTGGAAAATTGGGGGGACTCACTCTCATCAGGAACTCTTTGATTCATTGCCCTGGCTCCTGAGTGAAAGCCCAGGTGCCACTGCCAACGTGGGCTGAAAATTTGGCTTAAGCAGAGGCAGATAAAATAGGAAAGAGCCCCAACTCTTTATTATGGTGGAGGAAGGAAACTCATTTAGAAATGAGAAACAGGAATACTAGTTGCTAGTTAATGGTTTACTCATTTAGCTAGCAGTGGTAGGGCATGGAACCCACTGCCACAGGAACTACCCGGGGCAGATCTGGCCCAAAAAGCCAGCCCAGAGGGCTACCAAGGTTGCAAAATTCAGCTCCCAGCAGACAGTGTCAGCTCGCTTCTTTCCTGGATGGATGATGGTTTATTGTAAGAGAAACTTGGTTTCTTAATCCCACTTCTCTTAGGAGGAGGCAGTTTGGGAGCTCGCTGCTCCAGCGCTTGGAAGACGCTACCAATTTCCAGCTGGGATTTCACGGTCCCTTCACCCCTGTTCGGTGCCATATCAATATTCTCCTTAAATGGCATTGAGGTTTATTTTCCTTATGTTACAAACAGCAGTTGAATTCCTGCTTAGCCGCTCTGAAATATTGCTGTGAAAATCAAGGATATGAGCCGACTTATCAGGACAGAAAAATACCAGAAGGACTAATGCCTGGCTCAGGCGCTGCATAGCCCCTGAATAACAGAATTTCTCCTGCAAGGCAGGAGCCTGGGGCAGCGGCAGACCTTGGGAAACTGTGGGCATTACTAGGAAAGCACTACTCCCAGCCAAGCAAAGGAAAAGCCACACAAGCATCTTCCAAGAGCAATCTGCAGATTTTTCCAGCCCCAGGGCAAGTTGTCCAGTCTTAGGAAGAAGCTCTGCAGAGATGCTGGGTCCTTTGTGCTGCTGCATTCTCCACTGCACCCAAAGCTGTATCTGTGGGGTTTTGCTTTCGGCAACCAGGGCACTCAGTTGCTCATATTGCCTCATGCAATACAAAGGTGAGGAAGTTTGATCAGTGAGTACAGTAAAACCCCTTTTCAGGGCACAGACCCACCAGGATGCTCCTGACGCATGGTTCCTCTCAATGGCAGCTCTTGTGCTTGTTTTAGATGGAGGAGGTCGCGGCAGAAAATTTTATAGTAGGCTTGTGTGCTTGCTGTGCAGGCACATAATGCAACAGAGATTTGAGAGTACAGTATCACACTGAGCAGGAGCAGTATTCATTATTCATCATCAAGGTAACACTAACAAGATGAGAACATTTAGTTGTTAAATGTTGGAAAATAGGGGGGAAAAAGGCCTTTCCCTTGTAAAGAATTTGGTAACTGTGTCCTACAAATGCCTTTTACACCCAGTTGCCACACAGTTGCATGTCACTATTAAGATGAAGCCAAAGCAGGATTTTAGAAAGGTTAAAAACCTCCCAACCCAAGGGATGTGAGGGCCATGGAACCCTGGATATTCCTCCTTCAGCCACCCAAAGGCAGGGGGATCGCACCTCAGGTGCCTAAGACACTAACCATTCCCTCTGTGCCTCTGTTTCCCCATTGCATGACTACGGACAATGACTGAAGCATCTTGTGAGTATTCCATAATTCAGAAAAATGTCAGCGTGTCACTGATTCATTTGCTGGAATCAGACCGGGAGATACTTTTGATCCAGCTGCCAGGTCACTGCTTTGCTTCTTCTGAACCCGGGGTTTCCAGCTGGGGAGTCCCCAGCCAGGAACCTCTGTGTCCATGGGGCCAGACCGGCGTGACAGGCACAACACTGCAGGGACATCTATCCCAGCACTGTCAAGGTCTACAGCAACACAACAGTCAACAAGACATATGCCCTCAGGCAGACCTCAAATATTAAATTCCCCAGTGTAGCGGAGTTCCCAGCTTTAATAATTATACTTACTCAGTTCAGCAAAGGCCCTTGAAATCTTCTGATGGAAAGTGCATAATTTAAGTGCAAGGTACTTGTATTGTTGTTAGTGGTTAGTGGTTAGATCTGTGCCAGGTCTGCTCTCCTTTAACATCTTCATTTGATCTGAAAGAGGGAGGGTAAAGAGCATGTTAATTAAATTTGCAGAGGATATGAAATGGGAAGGTGCTGCAAATCCTGGTGAGGACAAAGAGCTAAAAGATAATGCACTGGGAAAAAAAGGGTCAGGCATAGGAAGGAAATAGCCAAATGAAATTCATTCTGAACAAATGCAAAGTAATCCAGCTGGGGAAATATAATTTAACACCATGGAGACTGGGAGAGAGACATTTGGAAAGCAGTAATACCGAGCGGCCTGAGGGACAGCAAATTACATTGGGATTTGCGATACATTATGGTGGGCTGCAGAGCAGGAGGCTGTATACAGACAGCTCTCAGGCTCTTCTGGCTGGGCAGAAAGGGAGATTTTCTGTTTTCCTGCTTGGGGTGCCATTGTAGAATCATATAGCATAGTTTGGGTTGGAAGGGACCTTAAAGATCATCCAGTCCCACCCCCTGCCCTGGGCAGGGACACCTCCCACCAGACCAGGTTGCTCCAAGCCCCCTCCAACCTGGCCTTGAACCCCTCCAGGGATGGGGCAGCCACAGCTTCTCTGTACAACCTGGGTCAGGCTCTCACTACCCTCACAGCAAAGAATTTCTTCCCCAGATCTCATCTACATCTCCTCTCTTTCAGTTTAAAATTGTTCCCCCTTGTCTTATGGCTCCACTCCCTCACAAAGACTCCCTCCCCATCTCTCCTGTAGCCCCCCTTTCGGGACTGGAAGGGACTCTAAGGTGTCCCTGGACCCTTCTCTTCTCCAGGCTGAACAACTCCAACTCTCTCAGCCTGTCTTCACAGCAGTGCAACTCCAACTCTCTCAGCCTGTCCTCACAGTAGCAGGGTTCCAGCCCTCAGAGCACCTTCGTGGCCTCCTCTGGCTCCTTTCCAACAGGTCCATGTCCTTCCTGTGCCGAAGGAAGGTATCTTACACCACCTTTGTGTGCTGAGTAACTGAGGGGCCAAAAGGTCCTATCACTTAAGTAAAACTAGGGATGTTTGCATTCGAGGCAATCCAGGGCCAGTTTGGGGCCACAGCGGAGTATGGGATCTTCGAGAGCACCCAGAGTCCCCAGTGTCCTCATGCCCATCCCTGCAGCACCACCCTTGGATCAGGCTACGCAGCCGGGGGAACACCAGGGACAAGCATCAGCTCTGTGCCGGGGACATCTCTTGGCACCCTGTACGAGTAGATGGGCTGAGCACTGGGCTGGCATCCAGACCTCCTGAGCACAGTGCAGAAGGCAGCTCCTCAGCCACGTAACACTGCCCTGGTAGCCCACACCGCCGTCTCTCACCCTGCAGCCACAGCATCAACACCCCTGGCATCACCTGCCAGTGAGGTCTGCCGCAAACACCTCCCCGTCACCTCCCACCTCCCTCTCCATTGGTGTCAGTGTGGCACCAATGTCCCTGGCACCGTCATTGCAGCACCAACACCAAACACCACTGTCTCATCAGCTCTGTGCATAACCCAAATTGGGGCCAGCTGCTCCCAGGGCATCATCTGCGATGGGATGATGGCACTGCACTGTCCCCATGGCAGCATGGCCACCCCGAGGGCTGGTCCTCTATCCCTCTGGGATACCATCTGCCTGGGACATGCTCCACATCCTTCTCGAGGGTGTGGACGTCACACACCAAGAGCGGATACTCCTCCTGCTCCCTGGCATCTCATCGGCCCTGCGGGACCCTGCTTGCTCCCATCATGCCCGGGCAGCCATGCAGAGCAGACAGCTCCATTTAAGCTGCGCAGCAAGTTTCCAAGAAATCATGCTGTCTTCAAAGCGAGGTTGGCATGAATATTTCAGTGCAGCTGCTTGGCCCCGGGTACCACACCGTGTCTCCGGGAACAGTCATTACGGGGGCATCCATGGTGCAGGGTTGCCAGTCCCGTGGTCAGTGCCACCATCAGGGGGACCATGGCCAATGCCAACATCAGGAGGACCATATGCTGTGCCCCACACAATTCCCTTCTTCCCTGGCCCCATACTGCATCCCTGCCTGTGACGGGGTAACACTGGGGTCCGGGGGCATCCATGGTGCAGGGTTGCCAGTCCCGTGGTCAGTGCCACCATCAGGGGGACCATGGCCAATGCCAACATCAGGAGGACCATATGCTGTGCCCCACACAATTCCCTTCTTCCCTGGCCCCATACTGCATCCCTGCCTGTGACGGGGTAACACTGGGGTCCGGGGGCATCCATGGTGCAGGGTTGCCAGTCCGTGGTCAGTGCCACCATCAGGGGGACCATGGCCAATGCCAACATCAGGAGGACCATATGCTGTGCCCCACACAATTCCCTTCTTCCCTGGCCCCATACTGCATCCCTGCCTGTGATGTGGTAACACTGGGGTCCTGGCTCCTGCCCTCCCTCTCTGCACAGGGGAACCAGGAGCTCCTGCTCCCAGCCCATGCTGAGCCCCAGGGAGATGCCCGGCTCCTTCCTTCGCTCTCCTGCACACGAGAGGGCCCCGGGGCTGCGCATGGCCTGTCACTCTTATTCCGTAGACATGTCCCCTTGCCAAAGTCGCAGCTTGGCAGCTCGGCTGCAGCCCATCTCCATCCCCATCCCCCTGCCCGCAGCTCCCAACTCCCATTCATCACCCTTCGCTTCATGCG